>NC_048315.1:5855481-6022959 GCF_013100865.1 Trachemys scripta elegans | reverse complement strand
GCCCTCTCTGAGTCAGCTTCTCTGATCCTGTCCCCACAGCATTGCCCCCCCCCCATCTCCCACATGTTCTTATGTGGCCCTGTGGGCTACAGCAGGATTAATTCAACCAATAAACACAACTTTATTTTATAGTTTTATAGTATGATCAGCTATCAAATGCTCTGTATTAAAATAACATTTCCTAGTCTGATTCAAGACAAAGTTTTGTTAGGCACAGTGGGACTTTTATCCCTAGAGGAGTTCAACTAACTGAGTATAATATTAGTTAACATATTTTACTGAGGTGAAGAAAATACTTTTCTATACAGCATAAGCTACCATTGGCCATGGTATTCATTTTGCAGTAATAGCTGGGTGGGTTTATATATAGTTTCTTAACTAGCAAAAGAATTTCTGACTGATTCATTCTGTTTCTCACCATCAGGATGGAAATCTTTTATTAGAAGGACCCTGTTACAGTTATAGAGGGGGAGAGTGATCACATCGCCATATTTTTAAGTACAGGAAGTACCCATTGACATTGCTTTCCAGAAATAGGTCCCGAATTTTTAAAGCAAATGGACGGATATCTGGTTTATATTTGCGGATATCTGCATCCGCGGATGCGGTTGTATTTTTATCATCTTTGCGCAGATCAGATGAAGATCCAAATTTTTGTATCCGTGCAGGGCTCTACAGTGAGGTAGGGTGCGGCTGCGGGTGCCAATGTGGATGTGGATACATATAAACGGTGGAGTGCGGATCGCGGGTCTGATACACGTTAATTATCGCGGATGTGGATCCAAATTTTTGTATTCACAAAGGACTTTACGAATTTCCTCTCACACAACTTTTTCACTGGTGTGACTCCATTTACTTAATGGAGTTCCTGCAGATTTATGCCTGGTATAATGGCCTAATCCAGTGCCAATGGAAGAACTGCTACAGAGCTCAGTGGGCAATGCCGTGGGCTCTACAGGAGAGGAAAATCAGGCTCTGAGTTTTAGATTTTGAACTGAATAACCTCATAAGAAAGCATGGTGCTTTTGAGAAAACTTAGTCCAAATATCAGGAAAATAATTCTGATCAGTGAGTTCTGTTAGACTGTGGAATGGTTCTCCAAGGGACAGATGCCCCTTCATAAGACATTTAAGACCGAACAAAGTGCTATGGTAGTCCAATAGGGCTTTTCAGTCTGATTTTGATGAGATTCTTGTGTTTGGGATCACATACATAGAGTGTCTTACATCTGAAGAAGTGAGGTTCTTACCCACGAAAGCTTATGCTCCCAATACTTCTGTTAGTCTTAAAGGTGCCACAGGACCCTCTGTTGCTTTTTACAGATTCAGACTAACACGGCTACCCCTGTGATACTTGATACATAGAGCTGAACTTATGACCAAATTTAGGGTTGGAAAGGAATATCCTTCAAGGGATATTAGGTGGGATTTAAGCATTTTTTCTCCCTTCCTCTTAAGCATCAGTTAGGAGTAGGTGGACATATCCCAAGATGGATCACCTGTGATGGCACTAGTGAATGTAAATGCAAAAGTCTTGCATGTCATGGCTCTGCGTGTCTAGCCATTCCAAAACCTTTGAAGTGACTTGATTGTTATAAGAAACATGACTCACAGCGGCATTGTTCCTTCGGTGTTCCTGGTGCTGACCATCCTTTATGCTATGTTAAAAACTCATGTGTTTTGATCTAGTGTCATCCAAATGTATTTAGTCTGTATTTTGTTCTGCTTTGTAAACACGTGTTTTTTCCATCGCTGCAAATGTCTTCCCATTTATTTGTTTCCATCTGTAAATTGAACAAAAGGCTTTAATAAACAATGTCCTCTGGCAGCCTCTCCTCTGCAGCTAATGAAGAAACATGAATCCTAAACCGAGTGGCCTGTAAACTGTTGAAAATTCAATGGGAAAATTTCCTCCATTTCGTTCAACCCAGCTATTTAGAAGTTCAAAGCACTTCTTGCCCTGAATAAACCACGCAGTCAAATTGTAAATAGAGGTTAGAATGACGGTTGGTATTTCAGAGCCTTCTATGGGTGGCATGTGTCTCATCCAAAACATGGCATCGTTTGAGACACTGGAAGTTTGGTGTAATAGGTTGTAAGCCAGTTTGTGGCCTGATTTAGTAGTCAGAAGATGCACTTTATTAGCTAAGCAAAACAATTGAGTTTTATACATTAGCTTTCTGATTCGAAGTGCTAAGCCAGTATTGGAGAAGGATCGATGCCATCGGGTGGTTTCTGGCCATGCAGGTACAAGCACACAAATAACTCATGTCTGGGGATGAGGGGGCCTGACAGCCAAGTCCAGGAGACTTTAACAGCAACCTGCAAAGGGCTTTGCTGAAAATTAAAAACTTTGTTTGTAGGATCCCCAAAGTCTACAGCTGTTGCATTGCATTTTAGCAGAAACAGAGGCAATCGTTACCTCCTTCCGATCTGGAGGAATTGGAACTGCAGACTTACTGGTCCCTTGTCAGAGTAAGGGCTATCAATTCACAAGCATCATGAACCTCGTTTAAATCACGTTTAATTTACAGGATCTTGTTCATATAGCATATATGTATATGCATAACACGTATGTATGTAATGAACGCACATTTACTTGCAGGAAGGAATTAAATCTACTGTGTACAGCAAAAATACTGCAAAAGGAGAAAATACAATGGCTCTTCGGTACAATTCATATTGTAGCCAGGAGGGTCTTCCTGAATAATATATAACGTATTCATAGGAATGGACAAGGATTGCATGTTTAAAATAAACCTCAAGCACGTCTGAAAACAAGTTAGGGCTGCCATGCTAATTCACTCGGTGGTCAAGCCTTTTAGAAAGACTTTCGTGGATCAAAGAAATACAAGTAGGAACATAAGAAAGGCAAGTCCTAGAACTCATAATTCATTGGCTGTCCACTGTGGAGAAGGGACCCTTTCACTTTGGAACAAGGTCTGAGATAACCCAGCTCATTTTACACAGCTTTTCTTGTTACTTCCAGTTACACTGAGAGTGAGCTTTGAGAGTTGAATCCAGTTGTAAGCCAGAAGATCATCTGTTGGCCTTCTGTTCTGTTGAAGTTTGGGATGTATCTCATTTAGGGAGTGTCACGTATTATGAAAATGACTATCAGACTACTTGGGGGAGTAGAGAGTCCTGACATTCCATCACAGCATGTAGATGTACAGAAACAGTGTGATATTATTAAGGCAGCAGTGGTGCCTAGTGGATAGAGCCCTGGAGTGGGACTTCGGTGTCCTTGTTTCTATTCCCGACTTGGTTACTGGGTGACCTTAGGCAAGTCACTTTCCCTCCCTGTGCCTCTGGTTCCCCATCTGGAAAATGGGGGTCATGATTCTGAACTCCTTTGCAAAGTGTTGTATGAGAGTAGGTATTAGGACATGGCAGAATGTCAAAAATGTTCCCCATTGTATTACCAGCTACAATTATTATTCTGTCTAGCACAAAAACACCCCTAACTGTAATGAGGAAAAAGGAAAAAAAATACTAGTAAGTTGGAAGGGCAAGAGAACGTTGTTTGTTAATCACCACTGTGACATTAGCTCATGTAACTTCTCAACCGTTTCCCAGTGAGGACTGGTCTTGGCTACTCTGGTTCCCCTGGATTCTTGCTCAGAGGACTACTTTTCACTGTAGTCTATCTCAGTGGTTCTCAACCAGAGACTTGCACTTGCAGCCCAATCAGCACAGAGCTGCGGCCCATGTGACATCCTAAGGGCCATACTGGTAGTATTGGATGTGGCTCACAATGGTAAATAGGTTGAGAACCACTGATCTATCTTCTCATTAGCAGCTGACATTGCATGCCATGTAACTCGTCGTTAGCAGTGTCAGTCCATGGAGCAGCAGCATCTTCCAGATGAAAAACGCCTTGTTTACCTTGAAGAATGCCAAGAATTCGACATTTTGTGGATGTAGTGTTGGCTGGATAACAGCAGTCAGCTGCATTGAAAGTGGGTCCAGAGTGAACTCTAAAGGAAGGAAAGCTTAAGGTCTTAAATCAGGTCAGGCTTGAGAAACCATAAAGTGATCTTTTGATGCTTTTAATGCTTTATCACATAGTCTTCCACTGTTTACAGTAAGGGACCTTTTCCGGTTTGTTTGGGGATTTTATTTTTGTGTTACAGTACACGGTGCTGTTTGGCTCTCGGTCACCGTTCATAACAGAAGCTGTGAGAAGAAGCAGTTGATTCTAGAGTGGAGATGGCTGATCCTTCTCTCTTTTGATCATTGCTGGCTGGAGCTACTTCTTCTTTCAGCATATCTTTAGATATTTCCTGCTTGGCACTGTTATGCAGTAAGGCTTCATTGCTCTTGGTAAATCTTGGATCAGGTAAAGAAGCACAGACGTAATGGGAGGGACTCTTCACTACACTGCTGTTAAATTTGGTACATAAAACATCCATCCGCTTGACAGCGACAGTTAATGCTGTCCTTTCTAAAATCTTTCCTTGAGGTTTTAAATTGATTCTCAGAAGATAGCAGTGGGGGTTTCGCTGACAGATCACCAGCTGGTTTCAAAACCCTAACCCTCTATTGCAAAGGAGTTTTAAAATAGCTGCTTCTCGTACCTGTAGTAGACGTGTATGGCTTTTGACTGCTCCCAGTGGTCTTTTCAGCTTTCATATTCTATTTCATGTGCCCATCCTAGGTAATATATTTTTTCCGCCTGTAGCTTTTTTGCAATTTTACAGGCCTTTGCTGTGTGAGAAAATTTGGTAGAAATTGTTGGCATCCTCTGCTGGGTGCTTCTTTCTGATAGTGTCATGAAAATTCCTATGTGCAAAGGTTCAAACAGTGAGCCATATATGGTGTTGTGAGGGCTTTGGCCTTGGCCTTCTAACACAACGTTTATACTATTGGCTGCATTGTTAATGCTAAAAAAAACCATGGAAAGATTGTGATGGATAGGACATTGCATTGACTTGAGGTTTAAATTTTGATATCGTATTGGCTGCTGTGTGTAAACTTTGGTAAACCAAACATAAAAAGTGTAGCTAGTCTCTGGAAGTCACAGGCTTTTCAGAGTGACACTTGGCAAATTGTGACATTTGCACTGTCAAGTATTTGTCCACATATCAGTTGTTTTGTACATATGTTTACACTCACTCTGCTTTGTTTTACTGAATTGGATAGAGTGTTTATTATGTGGGTTGCAAAATATGTTCCTAAGAGTATACTAAACCATGGTGCCACAATGGCTAGGGGTTGTTCGAACCTCCTGTTATGCAACAAAGAGTATGGCAGGTAACCACAAGCCATGGAGTTGGCTATCTTTTAGGGAGACTGAATGATTGTGGTAGTGCAGTACTTTGCTTTCCGCTCAATGGTCTCCCTCAAAGTTAACTGTTTGCTTGGTTTGGCTGGTCGATGCTGGCAGAAACGCTTCATCTTAGTGAGAGATTAGGCTCTTTTTTCCTCCACAGCCTCCCCACTGAAACTACCACTTCCTCTTTACAGCAGCTTCACAGTGTCAAGATGGTTACTAGGTTTGTCGTGACTCGTTCTTTTTGGCAGATTATTTTTTGTTTGGACCAGCAGGTAAAGGTGAAGGTTCCAGTATAACAGCAGTGTACAAGATTCCTTTTCACCACACCCTTCTAGATTTGACAGGGGCTCTCTCTGCCTCTAGCACATTAGTCGGAGTTATGTGAACTTCCCCAGACACTTACTTTACTTGGGGTGTGTTTGTGTTGGGTTTTTGCTCTCCCGGAAGATGCAGCACCTATTTTTCTTGTTTTCAGACATCTCTGACAACAAGATGTCTCTGTTTCAGAGGGCTCTGTGTGTTCAGGAGCTGCCTCAGTCGCTTGTGGACAGCTATAACTGTAGCTCATTTATCAGCTATTTTAACCAATGGAGATTAAGGAATGACTGATGTCTTTTTAAAAAGCATTTCTAGCACCTGGGGCCAGTCCTCCAAGAGGCCGAGCACTTTTTGGAGATTATGTTTGAGATAAATAACATGTATAAAAATGTTTTATAATGCAGTAAAATAACTATTGTAGTTAGTGCTCTCAAGTTTAGGTTCAGTGTAAATCATCTTATCACACGAGGAGACGTCATTCTACAAAATAGGAGATTTCTAATGATTAGACATGGAAACGTGTTTGCATTCTGGCTTTTATATTACTGTCATTTATGATGTGTCTTGTGATCGTGCCTGCAAGCCCCAGTCCTGGGCCAAGATCCCATTGTGCTTGGTGCTGTACAGACACAGAACAGAAAGACAGTTCCTTCCCCAGAGCTTTGTGGCTTAGTAAATTGTTGATGACGTAGTAATTAGAGGCACAGCTAATGGAGTTTTTTTAATATTTTAATTTGTTTTAAAGGTATCACATAACTACAAAAAGAAAATATACATTGTGTAGAATTGCAGCGTTTTCCTAGTTTTTTTAATATGCAAAAATAAAACAAGTGTGAAATTTAAGTTTAAACTTATTATGGGGTTGAGTGTTTAGTTGGGATTTTAGGGCAGAGATTTTTTCTTAGCTCTAAAGCATATTACTCCTATGGTTGTATAAAGTATAGACATTACTCTAACAACAGGTCAATTTTAATATATGATCTTTGCTTAAATAATGTATATCAAGTTATCTTGGACGAAGTGCAAATTAGGATCACGCTTCTGAGATAGAGTGATTTACATAGCGCTGTCAGTTCAGTGTGGAGTTACTGATAAGCCTTGTTTACTGCCAGATTGGTTTGTTGTAAACTGGAGAGCATGAGACCTTAAAAGATTTTAAAGCTGATTCCCTATTTTGTGCACTTTGTAACACACCTCATGAAATGAAGAAGAAACACAAAGTGCCTTCGGTCATCTCCTTCAGGTCTGCTGGTCTCAAAGTCCTATGTCAGATTCTTCTTCGCAGAGAAGATATTAATGAAGCAGCATTCTGGATACAGCTGTGAAATACTGAAGATTTTTATCAACTAATTAAACACCTCTACCGGCACACTGACCTTTTTGGAGGAAAGGGAGCTGCAAAGGGCCTGGAACCTGCCCTCCCATCATGGCTTCTCCTCTCTGCCACCCCTGTACTTAGTAACCCTGCCAAGGAGAGTGACCAGACAGCAAGTGTGAAAAATCGGGATGGGGTAATAGGTGCCTATATAAGAAAAAGACCCAAAAATCAGGACTGTCCCTATAAAATCGGGACATCTGGTCACCCTACTGCCAAGCGAGCAGAACTCATATGGCATCCCAATAAATCATCATGACCCAGATCAACCCCTCCTATGGAGAAAAACATAGAAAGGGTTCTTTGAGGGAAGCCTAGCAGATCCCAAGGGTCTGTCTGTACAGAGACCCTGTGCCTTTGCCCTGGCTTCAGCTGCCCCGAACCACTGGCAGATAGGGACTCTGTAGGAAAGACAATACATGCCCACCTCTACTATCTTTTTGGACTAACTGCCACAGGGCCAAAAGGGAAGCTGATTTGTCCATCATTCCACCCCAGCCAGTACTCTTCCCTCCAGCCTACTCAGTCTCCACATCCTCCCCTAGCACAGATTTCAGAGCAGACAGACAGGCCTGCACAAGATCTGGAGGCAGGGACTGGAGAGGCAGCTGAGCCACCCTTCTTTACCCAGAAGGTCACTTTCATACCTGGATCTAGGTAGTGTAATCTTTTCCCATGATGCCCCCATACCACTGGATACATGTGTACATGTGTATATATGTGGCAGCAGGGCACCAGCTGACAGCTGTGACATTAGTCAGTCTCTCTCTCTCTCTCACTGTATCCACTGTACATCACTGCTGATCTGCCTTGGTTTGTGGATCTGCCTGGTTTTGAGCAGCTATCCTGACACCAGCAGTGACTAGATTTATTCTCAAACAGAATCCAAATTATTAGGACCTACCAGAATGTTACACCTCAAATATCACTGGCAACTGTTGTTAGGAAAGGAAACAACACTTCTAAACTGTCCCTCGTGTAAGACTGGATCTTAGCTGACGTTTATAAAGCCTCTCTCAAATTTCTCAGCTCAATCTTGGGTAATTTTGTAATGCAGCAATATCCAAACTGCTGTTGCATTATGAAACTGAAAGTACAGGAAACATTTGTGACACTTGAATTATTTCCTGTGTTTAGCTTGTCTAGTACCAAGATTTTTTTTTTCCCCCCAAAGCATCAGCACATGCCAAATTATGGCCACTCACCAGATTAAACAAAAGATATTATTAAAAATAAAGGATTATACTTTGCCCTAACATTATTTCCCATATGGACAATCATTACTGGTTTGCAAGAGCTACTATACCATGGTATTCAAAAATCCTATGCTGTGTCTTTGCAGACCGTATTTATCCATGTGTCAGCATAGGCGTATGTTCCTCATATTGTTACTTTAAAGAAATAAGAGAGGGGGGAATGTCTGTATGTAGGCAGGTGGAATACAGGAAGAATCTTTGGGGGTAGGAATGGCGTGAGCCTGGAACACTGTATCTCTTTGGGAAGCGATTTCAGTCTCACTGAGCATAGTGGCAGGACAGGGGCAAGGGATATGTTAGTTTGCTCAAAATAAAATACAGCATACTAGATAGTAATGCATCTTCACGCAAAGAGTTTGGATGGGTTGCAATATATTTAATGAATTTAAACTAGCACATCCGTATTTGCGGTCCCAACAGTTTAGGATGGATGCTGCTGGGTGATTCAGTGTCAGTTCAAACAGCTAAAAATTATTTATACAGGGCTAATTATGGCTCTTCAGAGTCCGACAGTATTGGGCTGAAGGTACACAGTCCAAGTAGTGATGGCCGAAGAGTGTAATATCCTCCTCTTGGGAAAGCACAGGAAGGGACTCTCCTTGCTACACCTGTTCCACACGTGTACCCAATATTTCCCCACTCCAGAGAACTCAAGGCCAGCTAGTGCTACTGTCAGTGCTAGTCTGGCTGCCTTCTTCTCCCCAGCCCTGGGAGATATATTATGGCTGAATTCCAGGTAAGGATGCTAGAAAGGGGAAAGGGTTCAGGCATCTGCTCGTGTGCAGGGAAGACCTACTATTAAGCCATTGGTGTATTATAGAGGGCCAAATTTGGTCCCCGCACATACATGCAATTCCGACTGAAATCAATGGGAGTGTTCACATATCTAAGAGCAGAACTGGGGACGACAGCTCACTGACATTGTCAAACCTCTAATACAGCGTGTTCTGAAAGCTGCAGTATTAACAGTGCTTGGAGGGCTAAGTACAGTGCCAGCCTTTACTTTCCATGCCTTCTATAAGGTACATTATGCATATTGTCCCTTGAGGAAGAGGAATTTTATATGCTGATTTAAGCTTCAATCCAGCAAACACACACACGCTTAACTTTGAGCCACTGGGTAGTCCCCATTGATTTCAGTGAGACTAGGTATATGAATAAGTGTTTGCAGGATTGGGGCTTAAACTTTATTCTGTCCAATTTTAATCTATTTGAACTTCTTTGAAGTTGATATATGAATCTCCTTGTATCAAGCTCATGTTAGAAATGTCTTTAAATTTCTGAAATTACTAGAGGACTATCATACAGTTTTAATTGCAAAGAAGCACTAAAGTAACTTGTCCTTTTCCTAAAAAATGGCGTATTTGAAACCAATAAAATAGCATATTTCTGCCCTTTGACATGAAGTTAATACTTCCTTGGAGCCATGTTTGGAGACGTATTCTTTGTACTTTTGTGTAACATTCCACCAGTGCAAGGCTAACATTCTTTTCCTGTTGGTAATAGGCTGTCTGGTGTCTGTAATTCAGTTATTTAGCTTTAAAATTAACTGTATATATTTGTAAGTTTCTAATTAAGATGTGTTTTTACTCTGCACATTTCAGAGCTTATTTAGATGAGCATCAAACACTACACTGTTTGGGTCTTTGCTTTGTGCCTATTAGCTTCTCTTTCTCTGCTTATAAATTTCTGATGACAGACATAAACATTTACCTCCATAGGCATTACTTAACTCTGAGATCACTTTGTTCTATAAATACAAACAAATAAAGACCACTTTAATGGGAGGATTGTATCCCAGCAGTGAAATGGTTAAAAGTTTTAGCACGCAGACTGGCCAGCAGGAGTTGGCAGTGTAGAGTAAGGGGGACGCCAGCCTGTCTCTAAACTTTTTGGCCCTCCCCAAGTGCAGAGATGAAGGAAGAGCCCTCTATAAATCACTGGAGATTAGAGATCCTGTTCTTGCCGGCTCTGCAGGGTTGCACTGCTTAATGTCAAAGCCTCACGTATTACTTTAACAGCACTCCTTTTCTTTATTAAATCCACTTTGAAATAAAAAAAATGATGATCTTTCCAGTAAGGGGGAGAAGGCCTAAAAGGATTTAGAATGTATCTGTTATGTTACATTACTGAGACTAATAACTGTACAGGGAGTAGGTAACATTTTTGCACCATTTCTGAAACTAAAATGAATAGATGTGAAGGTTTCTTCCTTCAAAATATTCATTGCTTTTGACTTTGCCTGGTGTTCCCAGGATTCCTAGCAGAGACTGACAAGAGTCTGAACACTCACTGGTGTTGGCTTTAAGGTTTGCAAAATTAAGTTTGCTGCTTCATTTTGCATATTTTTCAACATCTGGTTTTAGATTTTAAAAAGGTTTGGTATAACTTTGAATTTATTCAGTCTGATCTTTATTCTGTCTTTATCTCCTTCATCTGACTAGAATGAAGACATATTTTAAACAGCTGTATCTGTGTCAAATGTCAGTGTTTGCTCTTAGTTTCATCTTGAGGGCATAAAGAGGTCTCTAACTCATTGAGTATTTATCTACCATTATGGTTGTATTTTCTTCTGGTTATTAAGAACTTACTGAGGCAACATGAAGTTAGAAAAGATACTTCAGCAAAACTGATTTTAAAATCCACGTGGTTAGTATGATAGTTTGGATTTAAAATTTTGTAGTTTTAGTTTATTGTTTATAAATTGATTATCTGGATGTCTCTATGTATCTTCTTTGATTGAGTGCATCCCCAGCCCCATACAGAAATTTTGAATTTAAAGGAATTGCACATATGTATTTTTCTGCACTTAAATGTTTCAGATCCTCCAAGTCATTTAGTGTCCATTAGGGCCTAAATCTTCTTACTGTTTTCTCATTAGTAGTCAAGTCTGTTACTACAGCAAACCAATTTCTAAGAGACAGGATTCTGTTATAAACATCCTTGATGAAACTCCTAGAAATCCTAACAACAAATGTTGTCAAGTTAGGTTTTAACCATGCATTTCTTTTTTAATAGTGCCATATCATGCCCCGCAAATGTAGTTTGTCTTTTAGTCTTATAACTTTAAATACAACACTGGCACAAACCCAATTAAGAGTAACAGATTTGTAAACTTGCGTTGACCCATTATATTCAAATATGGGAGACTAAAAGGTGAAAATATTTTCAGTCTCTAAACATATTTAAAAGTAAACTGATTGTTTTAATTTTGTACATGTAGAGTCGTTCCTTTGTTTTGACTCCTGTTCAGTGTGTTTTATACCCCTTCACAGCTCATTTATGGTACAGTTTTCATGTGTATTTTGACGTTTGAAAATAGTTCACACCTATAAAATGTGGCTTTGCATTTGCCAGGGGAAATTAATATTGTTTTGCAATGTATCTCATCCAAAAGTTGACAAGTAACAGCTTTGCTGCTGGTTTATTCTGACAAACAGCTTGAAGGTCTCACCTTCATAGGCGTCTGCCACAATGAATTGCAGATATTCATTTATAACTCTTTGTGTGCTCTGTGTGTTCTTTCATGTGTTCAGGAATATTGCCCAGTTTGCAGATATGAGCCTTTAAAAAAACTGGAAATGGAGGTGGAGTTAAGATGCTATATAAACAGGACAAATATCTGGGATTGTAGAGGTGAATATTTAACAGTACAGATTCAGTGATTAATATTTCACAAGTGTAATTTTTAGTTGAAAAAAGAAAGGAGCAGAAGGTTATCGTAAGATTGTAACCAGTGGTCCTGAAGCAGACTCTTAGCCCAGCAGTTAGTGTTTTATTAGGAGAGAACAACTCTATAAAAGGAACAGGAGATTCAATCATAATATAGTGGGGTGACATGAAGGCAGCTGACAGCATGGCTTCAAAAACCATTTAAGATCCAAGAAAAGTTGCCACAACTAATATACTGCAGCTGGTTAAATCATTTTGGAAAAAGCAGAACCTGCCATAGCCCTGCGGGTTTGTGTTCTGGAGCAGAACCATAATGTTCCACTGAAAATTCAGGTTAAGAGTTGGTTACCACACACAGAGTCAAAACTGGGAAAGATGTTTTTGTGTTCTTGTTTCTGAAAGTGGTTTGGGGGAAAGTAGGAACTAAGAACCAGATCAGTGGTTCAGGTTGGAAAGAAAGTGAATAAAATGTTAGCTATGAAGTGAGGTCATCTGTATTTATAGAGGGTGTTTGCTGTTGTAAGCAAATGTTTCCAGGAAAGGCCATTTTGAGAAATCAGAATGCCATGATTCAGAATTGTTTTAAAATACTACTACAAAGACAACAACCTATTCCTCCTGTCCCAAAATTCCTACTAAAAATGAGTAATTATGCCACATTGAATAATTGTGGTTTTAAAAATCTCCCATTTTTCTCTCTCAAATCAATCATTAGTCAACTATGTTAGAGAAGAATATCTACTATATCGTATCATTTATTGGATAGTTCTCTTGGCTCTCTTTCCCTACCACTAAAACTGTGGTTCAAATCCCGAGAGTTATTGAGCATTTGCAAATCTAATAGAAAGAGTGAGATTTTTAGAAACAGCAAATTCTGGAATATTAAGGACTTGGGTTTGGCCAATTTCTGTCTAAAACTGAGTAACTTGTGAAGGAAATAAGATCAATACGAATAGATCTTTTTGGAGATGTGATGCAGCGGATCATGTGAGAATGTTTCATAGAAAAACAAAACAAAAAAACAGGCCAGCAGAACAGATCAGGGAGAGGAAGCTGAATCTTGTCTCATCCAGAGAGAGTGTATGATAGTCTAGAGACAATGTTTCTGTAAGTTACAAGTAATATGAAAGTGATCACCAGTGGGCAAGAAGACGAATTCAGCATAGTTAAAATAGCAGCCAGGATGGTGCTTCTAGTTAGACAAAAAGGTCAGCCAAATATAGGAGTTGCAGGTTCCCTAGTTCATGATCAAGATTGAAGATGATAATGGCTGAAAATAACCCATCACTTGCAGAAGGGAGGGTTACCATGTCTGGGATAAAAGAGAATAATCATTTAGGAATTCACTAAAATGCTTAATTTATATTTCTCACTAAAAAAAGTTATGTTACAGAAGAATGTCCAACCAACACTAACCAGAGATGAATTATTAGCTTTACTGAATAGAAATCAGAAATCTGATCTCTCCTTCTGCATGTCCCCTGGTGCAGGGACAATAGAAATATGCTGTAAAAGACACAGATTCAGAATTAACCTGCAGGCTTTATTGCTGCCCAACGGCAGGGGGGAGGGATCCAGTACTGCAAAAATCACCAAAAACAAGCAAATCTTCTGTTTTAATTTATCTGTACCAGGAGCAGAATCAAAACAGTTACACTAAGTGTTTGGAATTCCTTTTGTTATTAAAAAATTCCATGCCGATGATATTTTGTGAAAAAGTACGAGCAAAAATAAAATTAGGAAATCCAAACTGCCACTGTCAACTACTGTCTTGCAATGAATTGACTTTAAAGTACCCACCTGGTGACATTGACACAGATGAATAAAGAACAAGCTCTGCTGTGTGAAAGGAAATCTTTCTTCCCCATTTAAAACCTTCTTCCACCTGTGCCCGCTTCAGAACCACTCTTCGTTAGCAATTGCAAGAGGAAAATGTTATGTGGTTGGTTATTTGAACAGATAATGCAATTGCTGCTTTTTCTCTTGCAAACTTGATCCTGCTCCCTATCAAAACAATGAAAAAACTCCCTTTAAGTTGACTGTTGTAGGCTCAAGCCCTCACAGCTCAGACCAGTCGGAGTTAGTTCACTTTCTGTATTGCAATGGTGCACAGTTTCTTTAAGAATAATGATTAATGCGTGTTGTGTCAATACATCACTGAACTCCCCCATCACGGTATTAAAGTTCTATTGTGGTAGTGAACTGAAAGGCTCAGAAGAATAGCAATGTCATGTAGCACTGGTTGGGCATGAAGCCTGAAATACCTCCTTACCCCGTGGTGATAGTCCTTCTAGCTCTGGGTGTGAGCACATTCAGGGGGCAGTGTGGGGCAAACTTAATTGCCCATAGTGTGTTTGTTTTGTTGCTAAACAGAGGGCTTGTTACCAAAGCTGTCAATCAGACCCCTTTTATGAGCACTGTATTCACATAAGTTTATTTTTTTTAATGAATGAATGAAAAAGTACTTGTCTCTTTCTGCTACTACTGTCATCTGATTTCTTCAATATCTTTCTCTCCGCCTCTGGACTTGCTTGACTGCTCTTATAATGCGATGGCTCTATCTCTTGCAACGGAGCTTGCATTCAATTTCCCTGTCCCACCACCTAGTTGAGAAGACCCCACCATCCTTTGCAAGCATTGAATGCAAATTTGTCCACATATTAATTTTTGCTCTGCCTGACTTACCAGGCGATAGAGGGCTACTTCCCTGTTTGGTTCACCCAGAGCACAGGCCTGCAAGAAGGTTAGGGTTAAATTACAAAGAAAGTGTCTGTCATCCTGAAAACAAGATGGCTTGAAGATTATATGCCAATTTCACACTTAATATATTCAGAACCACTTCTGGTGGGGAAAACATTGTTGAATAAGCTGACCCCTGATTTGTACATAAACCTTCAGATGGGTAATGTCCCAATAAGTCGGCTGAAATAGGATAGCTGGAAAATGAGTGGGATTTTTTTTTAAGTGGGTCACAACATCTGTGATTATCTTGTTGGGATTACTAGATGATCACGCTGTGGTATCATTTACTGTTTCCTGTAGACCTTGCCATTCAGAGCTGGGGTTTGCAATGAGTTCATGTAGATGGCCTGTGGCTTTGAATGCGTTGATGGATCCTGCCAGAGCCTAGAACTCCTTGCCTCGGTGGGTGGAAAGTGAAAAAATCTATCAGTGTGGTCTCTGAATGTTGGAGGCATATGGGTCCAAATTCATCCCTGGCTTACCAACATTGACTTCAATGAAATTAAACTAGAGATGAATTTTGACCCATTATCTTCTAACTAATTATCGTAGAATAACCCTGCAACTTTCTAAACTTAGTCCTTTTGCCCTCTTAATTTTCAGACTGGAGGAACAAGTAAATTACTTTCCAGGGCATGTTGTGAAGGCCAAAACTATATAACACAGTTAAAAAAAGAACTAGATATGTTTCTGAAGGATAGGTCTGTCAATGGCTATTAGCCTGGATGGGCAGGAATGCAACACCATGCTCTGAGTGTCTCTAGCCTCTGTTTGCCACAAGCTGGGAGTGGATGACAGAGGATGATTACCTGTTCTGTTCTCTCCCTCTAAAGCACCCGGCATTGGCCGGAAGATAGGGTACTAGGCTAGATGGACCCAGTATGGCCATTCTGATGTTCAGAGAATGTCTAGATAATGATAGGCAGTTTATGCTACAAAGCAGTTAGAGCTGTGAGTCGAAGTACATGATCGGCCTTTCCTTACTTTCACTGAAGTCAGTGCGAGAACTCTCACGGATTTCAGTAGGAGCAGGATTGGACCCATTGTATTCAGGTGTGGAATAAAATAACATTTCCACGTGCAATACAGACAACAGTCCAAATGGCAAAATTAAAGGAAAAATAAACTGACAATCAAAAGCCTCCCATGCAATCACAGTGTAAACCCTGTGATAGAAGAGTGAAGTAATTATTATTTGTTATGACACTGGACTCTCATGGCAGTTACATTGCATATCACTGGGTAGGAAATAAGAATATTTTTACTATGGTTATTCTGAATAATTTGGGCATATTTAGGGCATCTTTGCTTTACCAACACTCACATCCCTGCCCCTTCAAACGTTGGCACTACCTTGTTTTTCCCTCAGAAAACAGTCACCTCCATTCTTCTCCTTCTCATTCAGTTGGGTAGGTCCCCCAGGTATGTACAAGGGTTCTGATAGTCCTTATTGCCCATCCTTCTCAGGGGGAAATCCACATATTGGTAAATTTACATATAGGATTTTCTTGCCCAATCAATTCCTCCAGTGTATAAGTCAGAGGATATTGGTCTTCGCTATCTTTTGGATCCTTCCTTTCTCCTTATTGGCAGGAATTGCCTATCATGCTCTCTCATGAAATTTCCCACCTGGGCATGTCTTTGGGACAAACTGCTGGGGTGTCCTTGTTTCCTGGCAACTGGGGCGACACAGTGACAGACAGCCTTTTCAATTAGTGACCTACCTCGTCAGTGCCGATGATCAAGTCCATTCCCACCTCAGCATCACCCTGCAGGAGCTTCAGGCCCTATGCCTGGGAATTCAGTCCTGGCTACCTCTCTATCTGCACCATGTCCTTGTGAATTGTGAGAACTGGGCAGCTGTGGCTTACGTGAACCAGGAGCCTGTGCTGGGAGCCTCCTCCTGGGCACCTTACCATTATCCTGGTGGACTGGTTCAGCATGAGCCACCTATTAGTAACAATTCTTGGCAATTCAGGCCCACACACCCATATTTTTCAGATTTGTTAGCCTCTGGTCTACCATCTGTGGATTGATTTGCCTCTAGCCAGCAAGTAAAACTACCTCATTCTTTCTCACAACCCTCTGATTCTGAGGGTGCTGGGCAGAAAATGAAACCGAACAGGGTGGAGGTGGCCTTGCCGGCCCCTCTTCTTGCTGGCCAGATTCTACTACCTAATGAATTTGGCACTCCTCCCTTACTTCCGCCCATACTTGTTGTTTTACCACAAAAATGCCTCTTCAGTGGGACAACGTGTGGAGTAGCCTGTTACCCCAAATGAAGTGACTGTCCGAATTTAAAGCATTTTAAAATAAAATTGGCTGAAAAGACTTTAAATAATGTATACTACCCATACAGAGTAAACAGGCTATTCACTACATTTTTATATTTTATTTATCATTTTCTAATCTATATTGGACATCTCGTCTATATTAAAAATCAGAGCTTATATATTGATTCCTATTTAACATTTTGGTAAGTTTAATTTAGCCTTTTTCCATTGGCCAAATGCAGTCCTCTGAAGCGGAATTTATGTTAATACAATCCTTATTGAGTAGCATTCAATTTGCTGTCAGTTGGCTAAATCGGTCCCAATTTTAAATAGATTGTTTTGTATGTGCAATAGCAATTGAGTTCTCAGCCATCTATAGGTTATTTCCCGTCACATAGGAGGACATCCAAACAACATTGTTCTAGGTGAGCACTAATTCTAAACATCATTATGCCTTCAAGTGATTGTTTAGGTAACAATTTTTTCTTTATTTTTCTTCTGATACTACATAACTGTTTCTGTTCAGGCTCCCACAAGATAAAACAGGAAATGGTAGAATACATAAGGAGAAATAGGGAAAAAAACAACAGTGAGGAGGAAAAATTGATTCTGGCTCAAATGTGGGAAAAAGTAAAGTGTATGCAAAGATTTATCAGAACCACAAACCCATGAGCCTTCCAAATGTAATGGATCAGCTTTGAATACAATAGGCTTTTAATTGCTTAATTGTTTTCAATGCCTGAAATACAATACAGAGAGACACATATAGCTGAATTATAACATGAGATTTATGAGGGAATCGTCTGAAGAGAGTTTAATATGTAGTCTATAAAAGTCATCCATATCTAAATCCACAGTGTTATCCACAGTAACCCAGGAAGAAAAGACCCTGTCATGAAGCATGACAATGCAATTATTGATTTAATCTGGAGAGAATGTGCTAGAGCAGAACAGAGAACAAATGAGAGAAAGATAGAACGTGAAAAGGGGAGAGAGTAAGAGTCAGGACAGGTTACCCGTAGAAATAGGCCTGATTCAAAACTGTAGATCCAAATACCACTTTTGGTGAGTTTGGATCAGAATCAAAACTCCACAGCTGGTCTCCTATTTCTGTAATGGGATAAACCAAAACCTCATATCTGAAAATCTTTAAGTTTGGGGAAGTTTAGATCCAAGCATTGAATCCTGGGCCATAGTTAAGTAGTTTTGCAGGGATATCCTGTTTCTGAAAGCTCTCACTTTTGGGTCAGCTCACTCTTACTTTGTATCTGGAAGATTTGACATATCCCAGGTTAGTAGTTTCTTCTTTAGCATCTATTTAAGGTAAGAAAATATAGTACAAAGGTGATGGGATAGCTAGGGATTCCTGTATGGAAAAGACCTTTCTATTTCTAGAAAAGCTCTGGCAATCATATGTGAATCAGTTTCCAGACAATCCATCTACGAGATGTCTCTCCCCTGAGCCCTCCAGTTTCCCTAGCAGATGCATATTTTTTTCTTTGTAGCAATACTTTAGTCTTCCAAATGTTCCCATTCATGCAGGATACTTTTCCTAGACAGAGAGTACCCATTCCATCTTTGCTTTACATTTAAACCCAACAATAGTCTTGAATATCTGAAGAAATACCCATGGCACAGTTCGTTTATGAATATCTGCACTAACAAAATGCAACTATATGGCAGGGAGAAACATGGGCTAGTGGTCACCAGAATCAGAAGACAGGACTGGGAGGCAGGAGACCTGAGTTCTGTTCCTTGTTGTGGTCTTATCATGGGATTATAAACAAGTAATATAAACTGCTTTGCCTCAGTTTCCTTATCTGTAAAATGGGGATAATAATCGTAAAGCACTTTCTGATTTTTGGATGGAAGGCACTAAGTGCAAAGTATTTTTTATTATTAGAATAAATCTTGTGTATTTATGAATGCACTAACTGTTCGTTCTCACCTATTGAAATGTGGTGATGTAGAAGTTTGCATTACACGTCATTGAACATTTGACAAATGTTCTCTTCTTTATCAAGGCTTGATTATTCTTCAGCTTAATTTAGGAAGTCTTCTTCAAATTAATCCAGCTCTCTTTTGGTTCCATGGAGTCTACAAATGGAGAAACTAAATTTTCCAATTTGTTAATTTCATGTTGTATTAGAGTAACATCAGGAGCGACTGATCTCTGTCTCGTCAGCTGTGCTTCTGCAGTGTCTTGGTTTTTCCACAGTCGTCTCTAAGTCTCAGGAAGACGATGAAGCTCTTTACATTTGGTTACATGTTACACACTAAGGAGTCTTTTTCTTCTCCTTGTTAAACCAGTATTAAATCAGTTTGCAAGTTGATTTACAATCTCTTACATACTCATGCTGCCAGCATTGCAGATTTTTAGCTCAATCCTGCAAGGTCCTGAGTGCCTTTAGCTCCCTCCCATTGACCTCAGTGATTAAAATTTTCCCTTAATTCACCACTGTTACCCTCAGTGGATTAGTTTACATATAATAGATTTTGTGACTGTCACTATCTATTTTATGACTTGTCACTATCTAGTAGATTCGTCTGTACAGCATCTGCCATGAGGCAGCCAGATACACAGGCTTTCGTAGTGCTTTGTTTGAAGAGCTTTGGCAACAGTCTGATGGAGAAACTGCAAGCACAAATCTCTGATGAGCTGTATTCAGAGGAAATTAGAGTTTTACTTGGCAATGGAGGCAAGGGTGTTGAAATCAGATACAATGGGTACGTGGTCTTTGTAACCTGATAGCAACTAGCTCTCTCTAGATAACAGCCTTGCAGCAATGTAAATTCTAGTTTTGCAAAATGACTTAAGAGCCAAATCCTGAAGACTTTATTAAGGCAATGAAGTCAATGGGAACTTTTCCTGAATAAGGTCTCTAGGCTCTGGCCCTAAGTTACTAGTGTGCGGCTTCCTTGTTATGTTGTAGCTTTAGAAGTCAGAGGATGAAGTCCTAGCTCCATATAAGTCAATGGCAAAATTTCATGCGTATAATTCAAAGGAACTGTAACAGGGTCCCACAACGGGCACTGAAATCTTTGTAGCTAATCTGAAACATAATACTTTAAATCAGCTTGGTACTCCAGCATACTTTGTACAGATGCTCTATAGATGGCATCTTCTTTATCAGTAAAAATGATGTGCTGTCTAACATAAAGTTATTTAGCAAATAGTTCTCTGGGTTCCTAACCCCTTTAGAGAGGGTCTGAAACATTCTGACATCTAGGATGTTCAAGTTTTTCAAAGAGATAATAACCCATTTGTAGATGAGCATTTAGTAGGAAATGGTGTTGCTTCAGGTAGATTTATATGCGTATCTCAAGTTTAGGAAAATAGTTTGTTTTGGATGATTAGCGTAATGTACAGTGTACACTAAAACAATAGTCCAGGTCATCCATCTCTTTAATTACTGTAATCTCTAACCTCACTGCTTGACTCCTCTCTAGCCAAAGTATTACTGCTGAAGTGTCTGTCTGTGATACCTGCTCCTTGACATCCCTTTACTAGCTCCCTATCTTTTACTACCTCAGATTGAAGCCCCTTAACCTTCAAGGCCATCCGTAACCTTGCTTCACCTTTCCTCTCTGTTGTTATGTTTTTGTATTCTCCTTTTCAACCCATATGCTCCTCACAATTCTTTCTCCTTACTGCTTCCTTTGTCTTCTGGTCCTTTCCCTTAACTCTTCACTGTCTATGATACACAAAGGGTTCCCACTTCTTGTCCAGCAGAACCCTTTCCTTTAGATCCCTTCTTAAAACCCACATCATCCAGGAAATTCTTCCTTCCTTGCTGTCACTAACAGTCTCTCCTTTATCTGTTGGTCCATGTCCTAGTCTCACTGTCTTACATTGTAAGCTCTTCGGGGCAGGGAATGTGTCTGCTTTGATTGGCTTGTGCCATATAAACATACAGTTCTATATAAATTAAATTAATAGTAATACCTTGAAATAAAAATAATACTAATACCTAGTTTATACTTTTCAACTGTAGATCTCAAAGCACTTTACATTATCCCCATTTTACACATGGGGAAACTGAGACACAGAGAGGTGAAGCATATTCCCCAAGGTCTTCCAGCAGGCCAATGTCAGAGCCAGGAATAGAACCCAGATCTCCTGATCCCAGTTCAGTGCTCAGTCTGCTAGGCAACACTTCTGAAAAGCAAGTAATATTAGGAAGATCTATAACACCCCCTCATTGTGCTTAGATATAGAAATGGCTTTCAAACCTTAATTCTGCAATTCCCAGCCATAGTGGGGCATGTTACAGATAGTTTATCCTAAGATGTTTTTGGATATATTATTATATCCAATCATGTGTATGTGTGAGTACATATGCACACATATATTAATTTTATCTTTTATGTATGTCTATATATTTTGTGCATTGCATTTGTATAGATACTGTATGTGATGTGTGTGTATATATCTATATCTGTGTTTATAAAAATGTATATGTCCTGATTCTTATCTCTCACCAGTGTCATCTGGAGTAACTTCCTTGAAGTCACTGCTGTTACAGTGGTGTAAAATTGGTGTTGAAAGATTGAAATCAGGCCCGTAGTTTTATATGTATCATACGTTACACATAGACACATATGTATATAGATATTTGGAAGATAAAAGAGAGCAAATGGTAAACTAAAATATATGTAATTATATGGTATCTGCTATCCAGGTGATCACCCTTTATTCTAGCAGTTTTGACAAATCAGTTTATTAGAACAGTAAACGTAATGCAGAACTTTTTAGCGTATGGAGCACTGATTTCTTTTCTTTACATTATATTTAGTCATTTCATTATTAGAGGTAAATACTGCTTGTACTTAGGAACACAACAGCTGGCCTTATGTGAGAAGGCAATCCACAGATTAACTTGCCAAATGTATTACCAGTTCATTTCACTAGACTGAGAACCTAAGGGTATTTTAATAGAGATTTGACCTTGATCAGCAAAAAAAAAAAAAAAAAAAAAAAAATGCCCCCATTCTCAAGTCTAACCTGTGACTTAAACATTGCTGTGTTCTACTGCTATATAATGTCTGTCTGTCGCAGTCCTTGTCAGCTTCAATATGAAGCACACTTTAGGAACTGAGCACTTTACAATCTAAGAGTGAGATTATCTGTTACAAGGTATGCTTATGATTCTTTTATGCAAAAAAAAAAAAAAAAAAGAGAGAGAGAGATCCTTTGATTCTTGATCTTTTTGTCCTCCAGTTTCAAACTGGTCTCCCTCACAAATAGAAGAGAGCTGGTACCTTTAAAATGTGCATTCTAAAAGGGATGAGAACTTTACATGGTAATTTTCACATCTAATTTCTCAACCTTAACATTGCTTTAATGCAGTTTCCTGCATAGGGAATTCCTTGATTTTTATTAAAACCAGGGTGAGAAGAGATGGACATGCAGTTCAAACCCAGTTTCCCTGCCACTTGCATAGACAGATTTGCCCTCCATGTTGTAAAGGCCCAACCTGATCACACTTCCTGGGTGTCATACTTTCCCAAATCTGAAAAATGCATAATGGTGTGGGAACAGACAAGTGTAACCAGAACGGTGGGAAATGTGATTAAGATGAAATGGCAGCTGCTGTACAAAAGAGAAATGTGTTTCAAGGACTTCCTCCAGCCCCCTCCTCCAATTTTTTCCCTTCTGTTTCATGGTGGTCTCCCTTCCAAGTAATCACAATGCTGAATCTTGTTTATCTCATGAGAGCTGATAGGATCACACCCCTGGCTGTCAGCTGTTGCTCTCAGAGAAGGAAGAAACCTAGCCTGTATTCTCTTATTGTCACCCATCCACGTACTAACCAGGTCCAAACCTGCATAGTTTTCAAAACTGGGCAAGATCAGGCCTATTCAGATAAGTAAACCCAACTGTTTTTCCATGCAGATGCAATCCCTTGAACTGTAACCTCCCAGGACTCCTAAGGATATAGCTGGCTGCAAGTCCTGAGAGCTACTGAGCAGCTGCCGTACTTCCCTGGAAGTTACATGTGCTCAGTCAGCCTCTCTGAGTATTTAGGATGGGATTTTCAGAAGCACTCAATATTGGCCTAACTCTGCTCCCATTGAAGTCAATAGGAGTTTGACCATTGACTTCAATGAGAGCAGAGTTAGGCCAATGCTGGGTACGTTTAAAATCCCACCCCTGGCTTCTGCTATTGAAGACAAGGGATATTGAGCTTGCTTATCCTGAATCAAAGCTGCAAGCGCTTTAGATAAGTCTGCGAGACTGGTCAAGTCTCCTCCGCTTTCCCCCACATTCTTCTTCCCTTTTGCCTTCTGAGTGTAATGTTGATCTCCAATATGAATGCTGAGTGACGAAATGATAAACATTGAGAGGCCACAGTCCTTGCTGCAGGTTATAACATTCTCCCTCACAGGATGTGTCTGATCTGCCTCGATGACCTTACTTACGCCAAAGGCTGATCACATTTTAATATTAATCACTTTTCTCTTTGATTTCTAAATCCGATCTTTTCAAACGTGTCACTTTCACCTGCCCTCATTGAGAATTAGGGGCAAGACAAGTTTGAAATCTTAGAAGCAACCCAGTTTTGAGTGATGGGAGAGTAATAAAAGGTTGCCATGCTTTTACTCCTCCCTCATCCCCCTCCCCAAAAATACATTTTGTATAGCCCTGTAACTTTTTTTTTTTTTAATGGCTTGTCCAAATTTCTTGAAACTTTCCCAATAAATTCACCTTCGGGCTGAGGTAAAGCATGAGCAATATCAGGATTTTTTGTTCTTATTAAAACATACAAATGGGTTAAAAAGGGGAATTTGAGTAGAATTTCCTTTCTACTGCACTGTTTTTGACATCAGACAACTAACACAAAATAATGTATGCAGCTCCTTGATCTCTTTTGGAGTTTACAATGCTATCACTTCTTGCCAGGGAAAAACAGATCCTTGAACTTGGATCTTTGCAAGTAAAAGTCCTTCCATTTGATCTTTTAAATTATCTGCAATTGCTAAGTCTACAAATATAATTCTATAGTATTTTTAGGGCTTGTCTACACTGGGCAACAATGCACATTAGAGTGGTGTGATTTCTAGAGCACTAACTTGCCCATATAGACCCTGCTGTCAAGAAGTAACATTTCCCTAGTGAACATTAACATGGTGCTGTTTGAAAACACAGCATAATTCAGAATACAGACTTATTCCGTTTTTAGGTTTCACTTTATAGGATGAGGCAAGTATATTTTTCTTACAGTAATATCATTGAACTGTGTTTAACTGATTTGTTATTGACTTGGATTGCTTTTTGCATTGATTAATGTTCATTCACTACTTCCTTTTACTCGTTTTGATGTGTAGATTCCTGAACACACTGACACTTTCTTCTTCATAGTTATTTTTAAAGCAAATGTTATTCCACCAAGACAAATTTTCTTGCTTGTTCAGTAAGTTCACTGTTTGATTCTATTAGTTGGAGGAGGGACAAATTAAGTTTACGTTATCAGATCGGATCAATAAATCTGAAGGAGAAATAAGAGGAAAACTCTGTTCAGGGAGTCCCAGTCAGCAAACACTGACTGATAAAGAAAACACTCGTATATCTGACACGTCATCAGCTCCCAGTGTTTGCTTTCTCCCAAAGTGCTTGTCACTACAAGAAGAGACTTACTGCTACTGGACCTGTATTTCCAGAGTCTCCCTAAGAGCTGCTTTTAGTCAGAGCTTTGTTTATGATACATTGAGTGAAGTACAGTGGAGACTGCTTTTTCAAGGAATGTTCCTCAAAGTATTGACTGCTTAAAGGAACCCTTTCAGAAGCCCAAGTTCATTTAGGACACATGACAAAATCTCTTGGATGATACTTATTTTCAATTGATAGTGTACAGGAAAGCTTGCTTATTATATTGCAGACTTAGTCTAAGAACTCCATTGTAACAAAGAGTACAATACTTAGCATCACCTTCAAAAAAACCACTGTAGTTATTAAAGTGTATGTTTCAGAGTAGCAGCCGTGTTAGTCTGTATCCGCAAAAAGAACAAGAGTTAAATTGTATGTGATTCTCTTACCCTAGCATTGCACAATGACCTGTGTTTTACAACTTAATTAGATTTAGGAACTAGTTAAAGAAGAATTGTGGACATGGAATGGAACTGCTTTGAAAAAACATCATGCAAGTCAAGAATAACCCTTATAACGATATAGTTATGCAATAATATATTCTGTTCAGCATCTCATTCTAGAGATATTGCAAATAGCCCCTTAGTTTCATAATCCAGAAAATTTGGAAACAAATCCAATGGCTTAATTGTGACATCCTTATTTAGGCAAAACTACCATTAAAGTCAAGAAGTCCTTAGGGACTGAATGAGAGAAAACTTAACGATGATTTGGGCCTGAATTTAAGTATGCTTGGGTTGGAATCATTTGTGAAGGAACGAGAATTGTAGCTTTATGTATTTTCAACAATGCAAGAGTTTATGTAAATATTCAGGTGTACAACTGCCTTAAAAGAGGAGAAGGCCTCTTTTTTGTGACTCCTCTTCTTTCCTTCCTGACATTCTGGCAATTTTTCAAAATATAAGCATTAATTATTGAGAAGCTAACAATGGTGTAGGTTGCTTCCTGTTTCATACAAGGGCGTTCATCCAACATTCTTTTCGTTTCAGTATTTATCTAAATCCAGCAACTAACTAACTAAACTAAACTAACTATCTTGCTTGCTTGCTTTCTTGTTTTCCATTTATTTGGAGAGACAGCCTAGCCATCTGAGCTCCCCCTCCTTCCCCTTACGGAGTTATTTTTATTAGATCTTATGATCTGATCAGTTCTTTATGATTATATACTTTTTCAGGTCCTCCCCACCCTGAAATTTGAAACCATGTTAGTTTCTCTCCAGACAGAGCCATGTATAAAATCCTAATCCTATTTCATATCTTATTATAAAGAGGGCCTAACCATGTTATAAAACAGTTTACAGGTAACGATATACTTTAGGTAGAACTTATCATATGTTTCTGTATAACATGGATAGCCCCTTAGGCCATCCAAACTGGAACAGAACTTTCTAGCAAGCAAGCACAGTATTTGCACACAGTTTTCTAAAAAGGAGGCTATCATGGTTTCAAATCTAAATTCAGTTGCTGGAGAGTTTTTTTATTTATTTTAACTTCCCTTATTTTAAAGAGATTTCCAATGTACAGTGATTTAAAGCCTCACAGTATAATTTGTGCAAAAGTCAAGCTCTTCCCTCAGAAGATTGTAGACCTCCCATACACTGGTGTTCCTAGTGTTTGCTCATTATTTTTGCAGGGAAATAGAGATTTATCTTAGTTTATCTGTGGGATTAGTTGTTGGGATTGGCTTGGAAGCTGCAAGGATTATATTATTATGTATGTGCACAACACTTTAGAAATCTTTGCATCCCAGCAATTTTTCTAGCCAGCGCTGCCTGTATATTAAAAATTATAAGTGAATGTAGTGAAGTGTCAGACTGGGGGCCCTGGAGGCTGACGTGTTCCATACATCCATCATGGATAATGGCACAGGAAGCTTCCCCACTTCATTCCACCAAAATGCTTCAGACTGACCTGGAGATTCCAAGTGTAAGGGCGAGAAGGCAGTTCATCCTCCCTGTCACTTCAGTCCTTGCCACCTCTGCATAGACTGTCAGCTTGGGTGCTGAGACAGATAGAAGCTGTGATGTGTGCATTTGTCCAGTCAGAACTAGAGTGAGACCACTAACACATTCCCCATAGGCCACTCCAGTGACGGATGGTAACCACTTTCAATCCTTACCGACCTAGTCTGGATTTAAACTAGTGATTTAGAGCTGAAAGTCTCTGCACCCCTGTACCCCTCCCCTGAGGCCTCAAGTCCTCTCAGCACACCTCAGCAGGTTGATGGGTTAGAGGTAGGTTTGAGTCTGCAATTTTGCCATGTTCATCCTTTTTGATCCAGTTTCTCTGAGAACCCTATTTGATGGGATTTGCACTGTCAATCTGATTTGAGATTAAACTGGTAATAAGAAGGGTCTTATTTCAATTTTAGAAAGTCTGTGTTCCATGCAGAAAAGCCCCTGGTGAGCCTGCATGATGTGGAAACTAGACATATTTCTTCCTGAATGGACTCAAGGTGAATGGTTGCTGACTGTAAGCATGTTGTTCTACATGTACTTGCACCTTCACTTACTGTGGTGATGGGGCCATATAAAGTCCTGAATAGATAGAGGGTGTCACTCAATCCTGCTCAGGCAAACATGACAACACAGCACCACATCTGGGGATTTCCAGCAGTTTTTAGTGAGAAAGTTACTTACATTGGTGCTCCTGCTTTCAGTTCATCTGAGTTTTGCAATTGAGTTTGAATCTGGGCATATTACACTGTAATCAGGGTTATTTCCCCACTTAATATATGATTGCATTGATGGCTGTGTAAAGAATGAGCAAAACCCATTTTCTGTTGACCTAAGTGAGACTGCACCTCGCTATCCCAAGGGGCCGTACTGGGTAACATTGCTGGACTTCGGCAACATTTACACACTCAAATCAGAACTACTTAACTTATACGCCAGACGATCAGAATTAGGGTCAGAACCTGAAATGTTTTTTTTTTAATTGAAAACTAACCATCAGGATATTGAGAACTGTTACTTAAACCACCTACAGTACGCCAGTTAATACTGTAATACATTCTTAAAACACAGCAGTAGGAATGGCAATAGCAAAACAGGTCTATCTGCTTTATACCCATTTAATGATTAAAAAAAAAAATTCTTAGCAACTCATTGACCAATAATGACTTCTCAGTTTTTTTCTTAACAACCTTCATTTTTGTGAAGTGTTTATGCCTGTGCCCTTATTTGGATTACGATGTTTCATTTTGCCGTCCTTCTAGGAATGATGAAAACCAAAAAGACCACACAATAATGAGAAACAATAGTGTACAACGATTAACGTCACAAACCCAGCACTGACCTCAATAACATTTCTCAACATTTAGTTTTCATTACAGTGAAACTTTACTGCATATTTTTTACATGAACTTCTGAAGGAAAATATATGACAGGGCTTTCAAAAAATACACACATTGGGAAATGCACATGCTCTTCTAAACAAAAGTTTTACACATATGCTAATTGCTTTTGACGACTGCATGGTATTAATTATTCTGAACACAGTGAAGCAGCTCAGAAAGATTTAGTGAACAAAGATTGTCTCCGATGTTGAAACAGGCTCATCTCAAACATTCTTCAAAAGTGCATTCTGACTTTTAAGGCTACTTTCCCCATTGGATGATGAAACAACACTCAGTTTTTAAATTCTATTTGTAAAAAGTATTACTTTCATGGGCCTTAGAAAGGAATATGTAGAACAGAATAATAGAACAGTTTGATCTATAACACTATGTGCAGTCTGTTTTCTATCAATGATTCCTAGCCAGCTTATTAAACAGATTGATACAATGAAAGAATCTAATAACAAAAACATTCACCTCCTTTATTACTTGGCATTATTTATGGCTCTTATTTTTTTAGCTACCTTCTAATGTATCAGAATCTATCCAAATTAAATGTATAAAGTTTATGTACTAAAAACATTAGTTGGGTGGGGATTGGAGTTATTTTGTATTTCTTTCCTCCCGCAGTTATTGTTACTAAATCCTCTGTACAAAATTTTATTAAGACAAAGAAAAGAAAAAGAATATTCTGCAGTATTTCAGTGCAGCGATCTCTTTAATATACTTTCATTTTACATATTCTCTTGTTATTAACCAAAATAATCACATTTATTCTAGTGGCTCTTATATATCTCTTCTGTGTTTTGCGGTTCCAAAAATCCTCTAGCTCTAGTCATAGATCATGAAATGCTTATATGCTGGGAAATTCAAAGGTCCTCTTCTATGACACTACCCATTAAAATCTGTAAATATCATCAATTACTATCCAAAGAACAAATTTGTCCTGAAGAGTTTCCTTTCTTTCTTCCTTCCTTCCTTCCTTCTTTCTGTCTTAAGGCAACTGAGTTACAATGGAGTGTTTGTCATTTTTAGATAGAAAGTTAATGAGAGTCATCAGGCCGTTTCTTCACTTGATTCAAAAACGCCAGTTCTCTGCTTACACATTTACACAGCAGCATGTAGGCAGGGCTGGGCCTGGCACAAGCATAGGCATGAAACGAATATAAATTCTCCCTGTCCCAGAGATTGCTCCTGCTTGGCAAGCCAAACCAGGAGCTTCAGAAGAGACCATAGCATTCTCTTTCAATAGGCCTCCACAGGAACACAACATCCTTGTTCTAAGAACCAGGCCGGGTCTCATGGATTGCAACATAAAGTACTTATAATTCCTCTGAACAAAAACTGTCAGGCACAATAGGCACATATATTTGGTAGGTATTTTGAATCCAGAGCACCCATTGTCTGGGGGAAACGGTAAGATCCCGATGCAGTCTCTCAGCAAGCCTAGCAATTGATTGGACCCTCCCTGCAGATCTAAATAATGGCAATTTGTAAATGGAAACAATGAACTTGGGAATAGGAAACAAACTGTAAAAAAGTGAGACATAAAACCACTGGAAACTTTTTGCTGAGTTCACCTGATTAAAAAGTACAGGCATTCAAAGCACACCCAGGAAATGTTTCCTGAACAAGGTGCTCTGAAGCAGGCTGCATGCCATGTGGCTGAGGTAAGTATCCTTTTATCCCCGTACATTAAATATAAACATCAATAGTTTAATGAATTTTCATGTGACCTGCTAGAATGGAAGTTCTTGTTCTCAGCTGTCAGATACATCTTGGGTTCCAGGCTACCACAGTGTTGCTTCTTGAATGGGCATGTTTCGCTTAGTTCAGAAGAAAACCCCTTTTCTCTAGTGCATGATGGGGTTAGCCAGCCCTCATTGTCTTTAGACAGGCTGAGCAGTTAGGGCCAACGTATGTTGTAAATGCCATTTTGAAATTAATTTTAATTGTAATTAAATACGAGTAAAGAAACGGAATAATCTACTTTTTTGTTATTGTAACTGAAACACTGAATATAAAGTGGCAAAGAAAATGACTTGTTTTCCAGCAATTAATTTTACCAGTACCATTTTTCATCAGCTGTATAAGTATGTGGTGGTGGAGAGGAAAGAACATGAATCAGTTCAGATGTTTCATTGAAATATGTTGCCTATATTTGTGTCAGGATTTGAAATGCTTTTGGAGCACTTCAGATGATGATAAATTCGAAACACGTAATTAAGAAATTCAAGAATTCCAAATAAAGAGGTCACAACTGAAAGATGTTGGCAATGAATTACAAGTGTCGTAGAGTTTCAAATATAAACCTAGGCTAGTTAAAGGGAGTCTTACCTTTAATTGTAAAAAGTCTTGGGAGGGGCAGGAAAGGGAGGGGAAGCTGAAGTGAATGCCGATTCGGAATGAAACAACACTTCAAGAAAATATTATTTTCTTGTAGATAGAAGAAAACATACACGGACATGCACATATGTCCACACTTAACATATAGTGAAGATGGAAAATATGAATAGAGTCTCTTACTCCTAACTGTAGTCAGTGCTCATTTCTTAGGTATCTGAGGGGTAGCCGTGTTAGTCTGAATCTGTAAAAAGTAACAGAGGGTCCTGTGGCACCTTTAAGACTAACAGAAGTATTGGGAGCATAAGCTTTCGTGGGTAAGAACCTCACTTCTTCAGATGCAAGTCAGAAATGAGGTTCTTACCCACGAAAGTTTATGCTCCCAATACTTCTGTTAGTCTTAAAGGTGCCACAGGACCCTCCATTTCTTAGAGTTCTGCTCTGAGTGTTTTCTCCATCTTGTGGCAAATTTTGTTTCTTCGTAACTCTTGTTTCACTTAAATAAAATTGGTATTTTCTCTCCCTGGTGTTTGCACCATGCCATGGGACGCTTCTATGTTATACAGAAGACGGCCAGTCTAAAAGGAACGTAGGAAGTAAGATGATCAATGATACCACTAGTCACAAATAAGGAAGCTGAATGAGTTCTTGAAACTTCTCCAAAATGTCAGATGCCCATATTAAACCCTGTATGAAGGCTGGTTTTATTTGTGCTGCTGGTACTTACACAGCCAAAAATCCAAGCTGACACTGACCTTCACAACATTATAGGGCAATCTTCATTGAAGGATGAACTATTCTTGAACAATTTCTCCACTGTGTCAGTCACAAACAGGCTTTTCTTCAACACCAGACATGCATGTCTTCTTGCTCCAACTCTTTTTTTCTTGAACAAACATATGTATTGTAGCCAGTGCAAGGAAAATCCCACTCACTATTTATGTTTGAGTTCCCTGTGTCCCTCTGACAATATCCCAGTGTATTGATAGCAGCATAGGATTTTATTCCAAATCCAGATCTGTTTTCATGGATTCCCTTTTGGAGACTTAAGTTCCATAAAGCAACTAGTATTATTAAGTGACCTACACCACTAAGTCTCATTTTGGGGGGCTTTGAGATTCACTCCTCCCCTCTTTATGATTTTTGTGAAGATCTAGAGTATACCTTTTACCCACTACACTGAAGAAACAGTGCATGTTACAGCTAACGTCAGAGTGTGTGCACTCAACAGAACTGTCAATGTCTGAAACTTTATCGTGCTTAAGTAGTTATCCTACTCTGAACTATGAAAGCAGTTTCTATACAGTGCATAGTGATGGAAGCTACCCATAGAAAGGGCTCATTGCTCTCCTCCATCCATGCACGTTATATGAAACTGGATGTAATTCTCGCGGTGCAAATAGGCCTCTAAGACTTGAGAATGGCCTTGATCCTGCAAATATTTATACAGTTCCTTCAGGGTTGTTGCTCTCCAGTGCAAGTGGGAGCATAGGACACATGTAGATTCAAGTAAGGTTAAGTGCTAGGCATAATCCTCCATGCTGAGTGATTTTTGTTTAACAATACAGTGAACAAAAATGAATAGAATGACATGCTTACACTACAGTTTCAATACAAGTTAAAGAGAAACTTAGAACCTTAAGCAGGCTCTTGTGCAGAGTGTCACGCTGGAAACTGAATCCATGTAAACTGAATTTTCTGGATGGACTAGGGCCTTATTAGGTTTTTCTTTGAATAAAGGTGTGAGTGAGAGTAATATAAAAATCCTAGTAGGGGCATGGTCTTCATGCAAAAACAAACCCACTCAGTGTGATTCAGAAAGGATAAAAGCAAAATAGAAAAGATGACACTGTATAGAGTCGTATAAATTAAATAGAACCCAAACATAAAATCTGACAATACCGATTAGACAGTGTCCACCTAGAGGATTTTGCCATCTCTCTTCCCTGTATTTTGGATGGTTCTATAGATCATTGAGATAATACTAAATTTTTCTTTTATAATTTAAAGAACTCGCTTCTCTGCATTCAAATTCCAGTGACGTTTGTTTCATGGTCAGAACGCTGAAAGGAAAGCTTAGGCATCCCGTTAGCATCAGATTCCTTCTGTTTACTTTTTGTTTTTGTGGACACAAATTGATTAAGTTGACTGTGACCCCCTGGACAATACAGCAAGGCATCTGCTGACTGACTGTTTGAATCCCTTCTGACACCATGAAACACACCCCTCCATTTCACCTCTGACAGCAACAGAAAAGCTTGGATGCACTGCAAAAGATTTGGTGACACCAATCAAAATGTTTTCAGTTGAACACAGCCCAGTAACAACCCCAACAATAAAGACAACATGAAAGAATGATGCTAAGATCAGACACAGTAAAGACAACAGTTAACCTCTCTACCCTGACCGTAAGGCTCTCTTAGTAGGAATGTGCTGCTGTATTTTAGCATCTAACAATAAGAGATTTATAATTAATATCCTATTTGGACAGCGTTTCCCATATTATCCTTATTAGCCCATTGACCTAACAGTCCTTTATATAAAAAATACTACAGTATTATATAGCAATAATCCTACATACTGTAGTTACATCAATTGTAAAATGTAGCATTATGGTTTATTATTGCAAAATACTCCAGTGTATTACCATACTATTGAATAGAGCGGAGCTGTTTCTGTTGTTTTGGAGTTGGTTACGAGAAGTTTAAAAACTACCTTCGGCCTAATCAGTTTTCTGTTCTGTCAAAGTGTCAAATTAGATTTATGCAAAATGTTGTATTGTCTACAGCAGAGACTCTTTAAATCATCGCACAACTTTAATCTCTGTATTCTCGTTTCTGCATTGTGGTCAAACAGGCAGGCAAAAACATTTCCTAACTGCTAAAAACAGCTGGCCTAATCTGTAATGGTTTTGCTTTGGTGGCCAATTCTAGTTCATTGCACTGTTATAACATACACATTAGATTAGCAATTGTCTTTGAAACGGCTATAATTCAGCATTGCTTCATGAGGGATCATGGTGTTTTTCATAAATAATTTTTCTTTTCTTTTACTGTTTAAGGAATAACAGCAATGTAGCTGTGCATTTGTTTTATGAGGCAGTAATCTGGTTCCTATGAGGATAAACCATGAGGCCAAAAGCAGAGTAGTTTATCTCCAAGGAAGCCAGTTATTGCTGAGAAAATCACTACAAAACATCAGTTATCATCATTATAACACACGTTATTAAAATGATAATGGTCTAAATTGTTAAGCGTCAAAGATATTGGCAAGACAGCGAAGAAAAACGAGGGTTTTTTTGTACAAGTAGGCCGTTGAGCCAAAAGTAATAAGTTGGACAACTCTCCTTTGAAATGAGTTTATATCCTTTTAATAAATGTTTATTTAAAAATCTAAAGCCCAAACCTGCAAATGTTTATGTACATCAGTGACTTACGCACGTGAGCGCTCATTGTGTTCAATGAGGCTACTTATGTGAATTAAACTATTCTCAAGAATAAGCGTTTGCAGGATTGGCTCCTGAATTATTAAATATAGGGGGAAATTAAAGGGCATGGAGTTGTATTAGATGTCATTGCTGAGTAATCATATCTGTTCTTTAACAGCATTGAACAGTCTAATTTACAGAACAATAATCCTGCAGCAGGTCTGACTTCTGACCACGTGAGAGGTTACACTTGTTAACACATGCTCAGAAATTTGGAAAATAGCCTATAGTAAGTGAATCCAAGTCTGGTTTGGCCATCCCTTACTGAATTCAACAACAACAGCAAAAATATGGTAAAATGAAGACATGAAAATTGGGAGTCTGAGGGAATTATTGTTAGAAATAAGTTTGTTTAACTCCTTGTAATTCCGTTAAACACAGAGGAGACATCCAAAGTCTTGTGTCTTTTTCCTGTCACATGACCCCAGTGAAGTACATTCTGGTGAAAAATCTTCAACACTCCAAAATGTTCAACAAAGCAGCCTGCCCATTGCATTTGGAAAGGCGCAAAAAAATAGGCTCTGGCCCAGGACAGCACTTAAATGCATTGCTGAATCAGGGCCTTTCTAAATATGGACCCCGTCCTGCTGGTGAAGTAAATGACAACATTCCCATTGACTTCAGGTGCAGCAAAATCAGACTTTTGTTACATAGTTAGTAACAACCAAAATAACAAAACCACGTGCATCCTTAACTCACTCCATTGTTTCTGAACATCAGCCTATGGGATACAGAAAATTACTATTCTGAGACACCTTTAACATTGGGACCACAGAGTAAATTAAAGATGGAACAGCTGCCTTAACTTTGAATTTAGTTGCTTTTGTTTTACATCAGGCCAATAACACTATTTTGTCACGTTTTTTAAAAAAAAATTATTTAAAGGTATTCAGAGGAGAGGGCCATGCTGCTATAATCGTAGAGCTGGTTTGGAGTGATGCAAAAGTTAATTGAGCTATTAGTGCATAATATGTCAGGCAAAAAGCACATTTTAAACACATTTTAAAATAGTCCATATCACTCAAATTGGTTTTAATGAAATGTTACACATACAGCAGTAAACAGTTAAACACACTTTATTGGTGCAAACCAATTCTCTGTACTTAAGAGGTTTATTCAATTAACAGTTTAGACTTTCATTATATTTTGCCATTTGGCACAGAGGATTCTCATGCATTTAATAGTTTTATGCATTTAACCGCTAGTCCTTTAAGTGGACTCTACTGGATACGGCTCGGCCATTTTCTTAGCCAGGGGAGAAAAAAAAACCGGTCAGAACAGACAATGATACATGACACGTGTCACGGTTCTTTGTATCTTCCTGCCTGTTTGAATGTTGCTGTTCTTAAATCCTGTGCCAGCTGTTGTAGCTGTTGTTCCAACCAGTTTTAAATAGGAGGGCAGGTGGCAGAAGGTTCAGGTAGCCCTTTCACATTCTGGGTTACAGAATAGTTCAGATTGGCAAGCTACTTTCATCAAGGCAGAAACTTAAACAGAAATTCTTTAACCCAAAGATCTCTGATCACTTTAAATACTCTAAATTAATCCAGCTTCATTTGTTAAAACAAGCAGCAAATTCCTAACCACTAAGGTTATATCATTTTGTATGGGAAAAAAAAAAAAGCAAACCCAAAACATTGTGTATATTAGACACCTGGCAAAATCTTTTATTCATTCAGCGCACAGGATTAAGTACAAACATGTATTTTACAAAAATATGAATACTTTTTCCCCTTCTTAAATTCCCTCAGTCTAGGCATACGCTGTCTTTATCTCCCAACACTGTGGGTACTTTCTGGCCTCATAATTCTGTTATCCAGGAACAGAGAGCCATTCTGGTTCTGGGAGTTACTTGCATACAGTTTACTGTTCTCAGGGAGCAGTGATTCAAGCCAACAATTTAAACCACTTCAGTACTGAGTTTGCAGGTCCCGAGTGTGCTGAATGTAGGAGCTGCTTCTACCAGCTGAAGTGGTGGGTTCTAATTGGATTCTGATAATGGTTGCTGACACAAAGGAATCCAATAACATAAAACAATAAATAACCATGCAATTCAAAAAGTATTCAGATGTGTTGTAGTAAACTGGGTCCTATCTTCTCCCAGCATACGCTATGCTTCAAAGGCAGTAGAAGTTATTTGTATCCTGTGGGGAAGAATATGGCACCCTCTCCTTTTTAGCTTTTCAGAATGAAATAATTTAAACAGTACGTTATATTGTGAAACTTACTGTTCTAACATCCTGGAAGTTGAGACTGGCTTCTTGCAAACAGTTCTTCTATTTGAATCCAAGGGCAGTAGAGGCTGGGTGCTCATGGTGGGGTATCCTTCAAAATCACTTGCCCTTTGCATGTGACGAAGCTGGGGTCTGTTGATCTTAAAGTCACCTTGCCAGCCCAATTTATGTATTCAGGTTTTTGCCTGTGACATTTAGATACTGCGATGATAAGCACCACATAAGAACCTGGGGAGATGTAGTGAGTTGTGGAAGTTGTGAATGAGGAGTTAATTTGTTTGATACTTGTCAACTAGCTGGTTTGAAGTTTTTATTTTATATGCATATATTAGTGAAGATCCAAAAATCCTGGAGACAAACGCCCCTGAACTTATTTGGGAGCAATTCAATATTTGCATCCAAGCTTCCCAGCGGATCCTTTATCTATATTGGACTGCACTAAATCCTTAGATCAAAACATGTCCAGACTTTGGGAACATTCAAATAAGGAACTCCTCTCAATTAGAGTTGACCTCATTTTCTGAGGTGTTGAATGCTTGCAACTCCCATTAGTTCCCAAATCAGGCCCAGTACATGCTCCAGAGATGTCACAGTCGGGATCTTTTTATAAATAATAAAGAAACTAGTAAAATCCACTTTGGTAAAGAAATTCTATAATCTCCCACTGTTGTTTTCAATTCAGTGCTCCTATTAGTAGTAATATATATAATCATTTTATATGTGCCTAATTAAAAGACATGGGAATCTGAGTAATTGACTAAGCTATATTTGATTTGCTTCATAAAATGTATGTAGCTGAAAGCAATATATAAGCGACTTTCACTTGAAAAGGATTTGTGCAGTGTTTCAGAAAGAGAAACTGAGTAAGTTACACTCTGGCCAGTCAAGCGGCCTGCTATCTACTTCAGACCCTAGCTAGGAAAGTTATTGAATTTTTAGGTCAAATCTAGGTATGAAGTTGGGTGAGAGAACATTTTTATTTGAGACTTATTCCTTCAGAAATGTGCTTCTGTGTGGTTTTTACTGAGCAGCTGAGAACAAACTGAAATGATAAATATGACATCTATAAGTTCTGTGTATTTCAGTAGTAGTTTTCCTTATTGCATTTTGCAGTTCACTCACTATTAATAAAAGGAAACATATTGCAATTCTTTAAGAATTATATTCTTGGAGCTGGTGATAGTTTTGTCTACTTTGCCCTTGATCTCCCACACCATTTTCTGTGTTAGCATATTCTACTGAAATTACAGCATTAGGATACATTTGGTACATTTCGCAACACTGGGGGAGGTATGTTCTATGTATGTTTAGCAAACTGTGTAGTTTGCCATAAACATTCCACTACTTCACTGTAACAGCAGCATTATGTCAAGCATTGCTTTATAGTAGGGCCATCTTCTGCGGATGTACTATTTCCAGCCAAATATGGCCACCTGCAAGTTTGCGCTGGTGTTAGCAGTTTCATCTCCCATTATTTGAATCCAGCTGGCTTTCCTTTGAAGTTGGTTCCATAATGTTAAATGTTAACTATAATTTCTCTTGGCCAAAAACAGATAGTGCATTCTTTCCTGTCTGTACAATAATAGCCACAAATGTGCTGGCTACGTTCTGTTTAACCCACCTCTGTGACTAGTTTCTTTACTGAAGAAAAAATGGAAATTCTGCCTCTATAATAAAGAACGGACTTAAGCTGCAAACGTTCAGATTGGAACAGAACTCTGAGTAGATTCTACACACCCCAGCGGTCAGAAGTGTTCAAATCTAGGGATTTAGAATAAACATAGGAGCCTCTTGCAAAAATCATAGCCAGGTTTAAATTTTGAAGAACCCCAAAGTTCAGGGTTTTATTCAGTCTGTGGTTTTATTCAGTCTATGCCCATAGAGGCAAGTGTTTGGGGTTTTTTTCAGCCATGACAGTACTTTTCTAAACATATTTCAGTGCTTATCTTTGCATTAAGAACAATAGGGATATAAGGGGAGCCTTCTGACCATTTGAACTTGAAATCCCCAGAGAGCTTTTTATTCTAATAAAACAGCAAAATATTGGATACATGACACCCCCTACATCAACCTCTATCATATTAAGGAAACCTTAGAACTCTGGTCTGCACTCTGGCCTGATACATTACAATTCAGCTGGGATCAGTATAAGGAATAATTGCATCTATTTACTTATTCCACTGTCAGAATGTTGACACTAGTTTTTCATATTGTCTCTGTCACTAAGAACCATAATTAAATAACATGTCAAATGTATTGATCATACATTTATAAATTTGTTTGATATATCATAGAGGCCTTTTGTTATTAGAAGATATCACAAGATTAAAATAAAAGTTTGTCAAACCATCTAGCTCACTCTGCAAGAGAGTTTTTTCTCTAATTAACCACAACATTCTGATGGCTTGTCATTTTGACATTAAATAAAGTAATTTCTTCATTTTTTTTTTTCAAGTTCAATATAGCATCTACTTTAGACCAAAATCATACTGGATATATATAATTATATTAGACGGTAAAATGACACACACTTTGTTGTATTTCTGATTTTTGTCTTTCTGATTTCTAAACGTAATAGGCCCTATCTTCTCACACAGAAGATCACATTTTGGGGGGTTTCTGTACAAAGCATATAAAGGATTCACATAGTCCCCTTCACATAGTCACACACACAAAGTAGTGCATGGCAATTGGTGTCAATTTTAATGATACCATGAGTGTCCTTCCTATAGCCCCAGTCCCCAAACACCCTCTCACATTTGGGAAAAACAGAGAATCTTATGAAACTGACAGGGCTGAAAAAAATCAATAGCACATATGTCTAAATGATACCTTCTCTTCCAGATCAATTATAATTTGAAAAGAATCATATTGCCTATGTGTGGAGCATGCTATTTCAAGCTATAAGTGCTATAAATATGAAAAGGGATAAATATAAATAGTCATTTGTAGTCCCTTTTTGATGTATTTTCTCTCTCTTTTCTGTAAGAACATAAGCTAGGAAGATTTTACTCAGATTTGGTGGCAGAACACATGCATTAAGATTAAATTTCTTTTTAAAATTTGCATTCTTTGTATTGTATGTTTCCTAAATGGGGCAAGAGGATTTCTTCTCTTAGCCCTCAGTACGTCTTAGTATTAAAATCTAAAGTAACAGACCTTCATTCTAATGAGCTTTGTAAATCTGACCTAAAAAGTGTCGCCTAGAGTCTTTGAAATGAGTTTCCTACAACTTCCTCTGATCTGATTGTGTGTTTTAGGGGAGGTTAAATGGGTTAAGATTCTTAGCTGTCCTAAAGCCATTGGAGTGATTCCTTATTAATCTTTTTCACCCCCTAAGACATCATCTACAGATCTAGGCGGATTTAGTACATAAGATAACATAGTCAGCCCTGCCATAACTATCCACACAGCTTCTGAAAGGACAAAAGGGTGACAAAAATATAAAGAAATCCTTGTAAAGTTTGATTCCTGAAATTAGTTCCCCCTGTTTCCATCACCCATTCTCAGCTCTTAGCTGTTGAGTAAGACAGGTTCTGTCATCATCAGATGATACTGCGTGTAGCTTGTGACCTTCATTTCAAAAGAAGTTTGTTGTGCTCTGTGTCCTATGGTAATACTTGTGAGCAAAAGACATTGTCTCCAATTAGCCCTATTACAGATGATCACCAAAAGGGCCTTGTTTTCACAGTACAGCTACAGTTAATAACAGCTGCCCTTCCCTGGGTCATATAGTCACTGCCCACAACAGCTTTTTCTGTTACTGTCTTGTTCCCCCACAATTGGTAAAGCCGTTAACTCCTGGAATGAGCAGTAACACCGATGTGTAAACATCCTGGAGCGTTAGCTCAGGGAGAGAAATTTCCTTTCCAGCACGGAATACTGAAAAAGTAAAAATCCAGAGATACTTACATTCATCTAGATGATTAATGCTTCTGTCTTTTAGACATTCTTTGACATACTGTTACTGTTCGGGGTCTTTGCTTCTGGTGGGAAGGTCATATAACTGTTGTTAGGGTACCAGCTTTTCACCATAAAAGTTGTCTTTTTAAAAAAAAGAAGAATCCAGTTATCCTTTGACTCTAACAAACCATTTTACATAATTCCCGTTTTCTCCCTTCAGGCGGTGTATTTGTACTGCTGCAGTGACAGTGGGGGAAATCAGTATTTCCTGTTCAAGCTTCCTATTCTTTTATAGGCCTTATTTGTTCATAACCATTTGCTCTCACTTTCAAAGATCAGCTGCCATTTAAAAATATCAGAAGTTTGCCAATGTCCTATATTATTTGTGCTTATGAAAATACAGAATGGCTTGCAGAAATGAACTTATATTTAAGCCCTGCTGAATTTCATAATTTGAAAGCAAAAAAATTGAAACATGGAGCTAAAAGAATTTTCACTAGGATTTGAGAGTGCTTACCTATGTATTGCTTCACAGTAGCAGCCGTGTTAGTCTGTATCCGCAAAAAGAAGAACAGGAGTACTTGTGGCACCTTAGAGACTAATAAATTTGTTAGTCTCTAAGGTGCCACAAGTACTCCTGTTCTTCTTTTTACCTATGTATTGAATTGCCTGTTTACTTAAATGTTTCCTAACCATTCTGCAGTTGCTACTGTAATCTTGCATGAGTCTTGTGATCCCATTACAGTCTTTTAGTTTAAATAAAAAATATATATATTGAGTGGCTTCTTCAAACCTCGACCTCTTCAATAAGTAATCAAAGTGTTTAGCTTTTCATGTGTTTTAATATTGGTTAAAATGTACAGCCTACACCCTGCAAACACTAACCATAGGCCTTAGCATTTACTGCCATGAATAAGCCCATTGGTGTCTCACAAAAGTAAACATTGTGGCCCCAATTCAGAAACGCACTTAAACATGTGCTTAAGTCTGTCCATACACAGGAAATCACTTAAGCACATGCTTCAGCCTCACATGTGCTTAGGCCCCCATTGATTTCAACTTAAGCACATGCTTAAATGCTTTTCTGAATAGGCATGTTTTCCTGAATCACTGTCTATGCCTGATTAGTGTTTGCAGAACAGGGCTCTAAGAAATGAATTAAAATATGTTTACGTAAAATAAGGTTCTTATAAGGGCAGGAGTGTGAATTAATCATTAGAGCAGGGAATCAGGACTCCTGATTTCTCTTCCTGGATCTACAGCAAACTCAATCTATATCCTAGGGCAAGTCATTTAACGTCTCTGCACCTGTTTGCCCATCTGTAAAATGGGCCTACTAATAAAAATACTTGCATATCACACATGTCTATAAAGCTGTTTGAGGTCCTTGGGGGGGAGTCACTCTGTAAGTGTGTAGTATAATGATGTACATTATATAATGGAGATATAACAGAAACCTCCACCAAGAAGTGCTCAGCTGGCATTCTTCCTATTTAGTAACATTTAAAGGGAAGCAATTACATTATACTATTATTTATAAAAACAATTAGATCTGTTTATGGCAGAACCTAAAAAAACTCCCCATTTTTTTGCATTTGCAAGGAAAACTTATGACTCGTCGTGAGCTCTACCTAATAAAAGCGCCCTGCTCCCATCATTCTCCTGCTGGCATTTTTGACACCAGCATGCTGGGGATTTTTGTCTCCATGGAGAACTACTCTGGATGTTCGGTCAGGATCCGGAAGTGCTGTGGAATGTGCAGTTTAGTAAAATATACATTGGAGGCAGTTTAGGTATTCAGCCTCAGAAGCATATTTGTGTGTGTGAGTCTCTTAATTACTTGTAATCTGACTTTTCTTTCTAATTGAGGCTCCCAGCATCTGTCTAGCTACCAATACTCTTAACTACTAATTTACATTGCAGTTGGCACCTGACCTTACATGACACATGTAAGACTCTTAGACAGATAATCCTGGCTTCTTCTGGAGAATTATGTCGCCATTGAGGGGTCAGTGGTGTGAGACAGCACAGCTTGAGGTGCGAAGTGCAGCAGTGGCTAACACACTTTACCTAGCTGAGACTGGGAATCCCTTAAATGGCTGATCCGGGGTTTTAAATAGAGAGGCCTCCTGCTTTTGTCCTGGGAAGGCGTTTCTTTGCTTGTCACTTACAGGCCTTTAAGCAGCATGTCTGTGTTAGTTAATTCTCGAACATCAGCAGACACATTTCACACTAAATTCCACCCTGTGGGGCTGTGTCTAATTGGACAAATTTGAGCAGCAGGCAGAAAAGCCACCACAGCATGGAGCATTGATATATGGACACATCTTAAAGGTACAGTGCCTCAGTTTTTCCTTTTAGTGAGTGCCAGCCTAAAATTTGAAACAGAGCAGGCCATAAGAAAGACGTTTAATACCCATAGCAATAAGATTACTTTGGTGCTATTGATTTTTATATAGAAGTGAACATCCAATTTCTTTTTAAATAGGCACATTCCTATCTCCGTGTTAGTTGTGCTAATGTAAAACACATTCTTAAGAAAGAGGAAAGTGTTTGCAACTTTGCAGTGTGTCAAGGTAATGTTTAGTCTAGCTTAAACCCTTTAAATTAGAGGCTTGTGCAGCTTTAAACTGCACAGCTGTGATCCACATTATAATTTCTCTGTGAGTTTCCTGCAATATCTCAAAAAGTGGAGTGGAGCCAGTGAGGCATTATCGTTAGCGAAAAACCTAAAAACTTCAGAACTTTGGCAATGAAAGTAAAGTGAGGGGTTGTCTTTTCTATTTTATGTTTCTTAAGTATAATAAGCGTCAGATGATTTGAGTAGCATTTTTTTTTTAAGTAAGTGAATTTGGGGCTCATGAAAGGGTGCCTGATTGACAGTACTGCAAACAGAATTTCTCTCCTTATCCAGGAAACAGACATGTTACTTGAAGTGGTCCATTCTACCTCAACCCTGACCAGGAAAAACCACCTCTTAGAGATGAGAGGATGGACTTCAATCCTTGATCATATTCAGTTCTTGGCTTCTGTACTGAGACCGCCAACAAAAGTGCCAATTAGTCCCAGTTGTGACAGTGGGGTTTGGGGTTTACGTTTGAAGATTTGGGGGGCTAGTATTTTTGATACTTTCACTAGGAACTGGACCGAGGTCACCAGCTCATTCCTCCAAAGCCATTGAATGGCCATTAGATGTTAATGACTTTCCATCATTACCAGTCTGGGCTGGATTTAAACTCCTGACCTGGATGTGAGAAACTCCATATACCCATGAGAAATCTAAACCCTACGTATGCTGTTTTGGACCCCTCAGGTAGAGGATATTTAATGTAACTTACAAGATTTCAAAGCAGTGATATAAGTGATAGATAGAAATAGAGTATGTTGACTTGTTTTAGTGTTTGCAGTATTGTAGCCTTGTTGGTCCCAGGATATGAGAGAGAGAAGGTGGATGAGATCGTATTTTTTATTGGACTAGTTTCTGTTGGTGAAAGAGACATGCTTTTGTGCTTACACAGAGCTCTTCTTCAGCTCGAAAGCTTGACTCTTTCACCAACAGAAGTTAGTCCAGTCAAAGATATCATCTCACCCGACTTGTATAAGTGGCATTGGTATCTAATACTGGTTGCTCACTCTGGTGATTTTAATAACACTTGTAGGAAACATACCTATAGATCGTATATTTCATACACAACAGTCATAAAAAAATCATATGTTGAGTGAGAAGGAGAAGTAAGGCCGGGTTTATTCAGTTTCCCAGGAGATGGCTCTCATGACAGGTATTTACATTTTAGGTCATTTAGACTTTTGGGTCCATGCTCACCTGAATCTAAAACCTCTGTCTGAATCCCAGATTCCAGTGGGCTTCTCAAGCACAGTAAGGAGCAGAAAGAAACCTAATAAAAAAAGTCACTCAGTGGCTTTGGAAGGATAATGTCAGAGTTTTGTGCTAATGCTATCATACATTGAAGCTCAAGGATTGAAGAGAGATGGTCAAATTTTAGCCCACTGATGAATTTCAATAACCTTCCCTGTAGGCAGGTATGGTACATTAAAAAGTTTGTCGTGCTTCTTTTCCATTTAGGTCCATTGAAAGTCTTGGGTTTTGAGCTGTGGGGTGGAGCGGTAGCTAGGTTGTTTTTAACTTTAGTGGATTATAGGAATGGAAAGACCTATTGTGGCATTAGAAATCACAATGTGGTAAGCAATGGTGCACAAGTAAGTAAATCACCTATAATATTATCCACAATATAGTCACCTCCAGAGTATAGTACTGTTAAGACCTCTATTTCAGCTAGTGCCGTATGAGGGCTTCCCATTAGTTATCCGATGTTGTTCTCCTGTGGAACATATTACATCTGTGCTTCACAGACTGCAGTGATTTCCAGCTCATTTCTGGTGCAATTCATGGTATTGTTTTTGATCTGTAAAGTGCTTAGAACCAGAATATCTAGGAGACCATTTCTGTCTTTATGCTCCCTCTTGACAATTGAGACCTTCTGAGCTCTCACTGATGGTCTGTAGGACCCTGATTTTCACATGTACTTAGCACTATGCAAAGAATAGTCCAATTCACTGGCCTTTCCAGGATCAAAACCTAGATTTGTATATCTAAGGACACAGCATCCTTGGTGAAAGCCCCTGAACTGTCTGACTCACCTGCCTTTTTGGTCCAAGAGAACTGGAGTTTGCTTATCTTATTGCAAGGCTCTTGGCACTGAGATGGCTTGCTAGAAGTGGTGGCTTCAGGGGGATTACTTAGTTCTCAGTAATTGATGTTGTGTTTATATTTAGTTATATTTTCATCTAGCTGTTTAATTATGACGTTCATTTATGTAGATATTGTAATGAAGAGAATTTTAGACACCAAAATCCAAGCCAGTCACATGTATATGGTTGAATTTTCCCCTTTTTCACAGAAGCTATTTCTTTAAACTAGACTCATCATTTAAATCTCAGGTTCTCCTTTACTAAACAGCCTTTCTGAATTTAAAAAATGAATACATGTTTGTTTGAAAATGTTAAGGAGTAGCTTACTTAGAGCTTATATCTTGTGGGCCCTGTGGATTTTTTCTTCCCTCTGGATAACTCAACATGAATCCTAGGCTTACCCAGCACTAATCAAAGCTTATAGAAAGCAGAAAAGTGCAAGATTTAATGCCCTGTAACTTTAATCGCTCTTCATGCTACATTCTTTATGCAGAGTGTGTCAAAGACACATACGTTGTGAAGTAGGAAAGATTCCTGCTATGCCACATGAGAATTAGAGAAATGCCATCAATGCTCTTACAGGCCAGATTCTGCCTTGGAAACATTGATGTCAATGGAAGTGAGGCAGAATTTGGCCTTGTTCAAAGGTGCATTAGCTACTCCCTTCAGTATCTCAATGTTTGTTTTTCATATAGAGCTGTTTTCATATCCCATTGAAGTCAATGGGAGTCTTTCAATGAGAGTTATGTCTATCCCTTAAAAATAATGTTACACCAATAAATACTGAAACACCTGAATAGCAACACCAAATGCTAGGCCAACAGCTTTTATTTTTGCTTATGGGACGGGTTTAGGGGCCATGTACTGCAGTTCCAGAATAAACAGTATAAAAGGCTTCTTGGTACAAACTAAAAGAGTTAGAAAAAACAACACAAATTAAATAAATATTCAGCTTTTCCTTTGATGCACAAGGAAAGGCCACGCGCAAAGCGACAAAAAAGAGAGCCCTTCAGCAGTGTCAACATGACCTAATGACTTACGTTTGGGGGTAGTGATTCATTCACTCCTGGGTTCTACTCCTGGCTAGGCCACTAACTTGCTGTGTCTATGTCTACACTGGAGCTGGAGGTATAATTTTCAGTTCGGGTAGGCAGACACATTAACAATAGCGGTGGGGATGCAAGCAGTGGGAAGGAGCTAGCTGCCCAAGTATATACGTACAGAATTGTACTTGGGGTGACTAGCCCATCCGCTGCGGCCACACTTACGTTTTCAGAGCAAGCACAGGTATATCTACCTGAGCTGGAAATTACATCTCCAGCTCCATTGTAAACATACCTTGTGTGGCTTCAGGAAAATCAAGGCCCACAGAGGTTAAATTTCTTGCCTAAGTCTGCAGCAGAGCTGGGAAGAGAACCCCAATCGCCTGGCTCCCAGTCTCGTGCCTTAACCATAACACCATTACATCTCGTTCAGGAGGAGGAGAAATATAGATATGCTTTTTTTTTATTTAAAATATATTATTGATTTGTTCTTCTATTTTTTAATTTCCACCTTTTTTATTTGTATAGGATACAGACTGAAGGGTGGAATTAAGGGCTCTTTTCAGTTGGGGGTGTAAGGGACCTGTTTCATGCCTCATTAGGCCCTGGTAGCAGGACTGCTGTAGTATATGAAGAGCAATGTATGCCAAGATGCCTTCAAACATCACATTCCCATTGGCTGAGTTGTGTTTGTACTGTGGAACAAAACAGCAGGGAGCCTGAACTGTCATCCATAGAGGGAGTGCCCCCATCTCTGGTTTGGGGCTCATTGTCAGGGCAGTGTAGAGGAACCATGAATTGCTGCTTCCTCCTCTAACCTGTGTTATGGATAGAAACCTTCGTACTTGAGGGCTGCCAGTCGGGTTCCTATCCCCAGCACTGAAGTCAGCCCTTAGACACACATGCTTTTAAAACAGTGAAATGCTTTGATGACAGCTTAAAACGCTCTGATGTCAGCCCTGTTAAAGAATGCCTTGTAATCTCTTTACATGGTCACTGGTATTTACCTATTAGAACCTCGACGTCTGACTGACAACATAAGTTTGTTACTATAACAAGATGAGAACGACTTCTTACCTTTAATTTTAAATTGGAAAGAAAGAGCCAAACCACTTGCGTTGTGTGATGATACTAGAACTGGGTGAAAAATAGAACAAAAATTCTGCAAAAAAAAAAAAAAAAAAAAAAAAAGGTCCAGGATGTTATTTCCATTTTTGGTCAAAATTCTGAATATTCCAAAATACTCCTAAGTGAAGCCTTCCATTGAAAAGAATCCACTGCTTTGTATCTGCAGTATCAAAAACTAAACCCCAGGGATCCATGTTTCATTTTGCAAATAATATGTTCAGATACTTTTATGACTTTTTCCCATTCATGTTAGGCAGCAAGAAAGTAAAATGGTGAAAAGTAAGTTTTTAGGAATATTGGGCCAGATCTTCAGCTGGCATAGATCAGCTTAGCTCAGGTGAAGTCATGGAGCTATGTCAGTTTACCACTGGCCCTAATTCAGCAGAGTATGAAGCATGTAAGCATTCTTTGCTGAATAGGAATGGATTTAAGCATGTGCTTCAAGTTAACCACTTGCTTAAGTGCTTTGCTGAATTGGAATCATAGGGCAGGTCGATTTAAGATATGCAAATTCAGCTACGCAAATAGCGTAGCTGAATTCGACCTATCGGAGCCGACTTACCCCGCTGTGAGGACGGCGGCAAAATCGACCTCCGCGGCTCCCCGTCGACGGCGCTTACTCCCACCTCCGCTGATGGAGTAAGAGCATCAATTCGGGCATCGATTGTCGCGTCCTGACGAGACGCGATAATTCGATCCCCGAGAGATCGATTTCTACCCGCCGATTCAGGCGGGTAATGTAGACCTACCCATAGTTACACGGATGGTGATTTTCCGTTCACAACAGGGGTTCAGGTCCACTCCCTGTTTACAGCAACGGTTTTCAAACTGCGGGTCGCAGTTGAATGAAAGGCACCAGGTCGCGGCAGCTCCGGTCAGCACCACCGACTGGGCCGCTAAAAGTCCCATTGGCGGTGCTGCCTGGCTAAGGCAGGCTAGTTCCTATCTGTTCTGACACTGCACTGCGCCCCGGAAGCGGCCAGAAGCAGGTCCGGCTCCTGGTGGGCGGGGGCATGGGGCTTCGCACTCCCATGGGCCGGTTCCTGGCCAATGGGAGCAGGGGGGCTGTGCCTGCAAGTGAGAGCCACGCAGAGCCACTTGCGCGCCTCCGCCTAGGAGCCAGACCTGCTGCTGGCTGCTTCCGGGGCTCAGTGCAATCCGCAGAGCCAGGACAGGCACGAAGCCTGCCTTAGCACCCCCACTGCACCGCTGACTGGGAGCCGCCTGAGATAAGCCAGTGCTCCAGCCCCGCACCCCAACCCTCTACCCCAGCCCTGAGCCCCTCATCCCCAGCTCCGTTGGGTCACAGGCATCAACAATTTTCTTCAACTGGGTGGCCAGAAAAAAAGTTTGAAAACCACTGGCTTATAGCACCTCTGCAATATAATAGAAGGCATCAAGATATCAAGGAATCCGGGAATAGTTCACTGCATCCAGAAATTTAGTCTACCAGGATTTCACTCTATATAGCAATGAGATCAAATGCATTGCTAACCTATTTATTTTAAATATCACTTGAATATTAGTAATGATGGCTATGAAGTAAACAGACTGATCTTTAAAGAGCATGGTGCCTGGTGAATGTCTGACCAAGTATTTAATGAGCCCAGGAAGGCTCTTTATCGGACTGTCTTCAGTCTCTTGACTGTGCTTTTCCCTTGTTGTTGTGACTGGATGAATCTTATGGCTGATCGGTTTAAAAATAATGAAGTGAACATTTGCAGAAACAACATGGAATCTTAGAACTGTATGTAGAACATGTTAGATGAAAAAACTGAGCTCTGTTCCACATATGATCGCGGCATCTCTAAGATTGACTTGTCCTCAGAGACAAATGGGCACAAATATCATTTTTAAAATATATTTTGAAAGCTACTGTAATTGAGACACTTGATAACAAGCATGTAAGGAAGCCTTCCCGTGGCTCAGTGGGGAGGCAGCATGATCTTTTCTAGTGGCTACAGCACAGGATGGGGGCTCCTCCGTCTTCTCTGCCACTCATTGGTTGGCCTGCGGCAAGTCACCTAATCTCTCTGCCTTATTTTCACTATCTGTGCAAATTAGGATGCCTGTACTCACTTTACATTCTTTGGATTAAAGGTAGTATATAAATACAAAGTAGTTTTAATAATTGTATTCCGTTAGCAGTTTCTTGAACTAGATGTTCACGTCTCTACTATGTTGAATATAAGATGTTGTCTTTATTCCTGGTATTCCTTCATAGATAAGCAAAAGCTGAAAGAGAAAAAACTTTTTAAAAAGAAACAAAAAAATCATATGTACATTCAAAGTCCATTAGTCGTTGCTTATCTAGAAGTTTAGATTTGATAGATCTTTTCTTTTCATTTTCTTTCTTTTCTTTTTGAGCAGCAGAACAACACACCATAGTATCACAGGAGCAATTTAGATTCTAGTATGTCTATAAAGTCATATATTATTTGGAGAGAGTGTCTTTGTACTAAATATCCTACCTATTGATGCAACCAACTGACAGTGTTTGGATGAGACCAAAAGGCAAAGAAAAGCAGTTCTGTCTCACCAAAACCGGGAAGACAGTGGAATTCTGATATGAAAACCGATATTGTTGGATGCTTGTATTAATTTATTATTAAGCACTCCTAGATGTCTTATATTTTTTCAGTTACAGAATGCCTTTCATTAAGATATTAGTTAGAGCACGGAAGGCCAAGGGATTGGTAATCAGATAGAGAGCCAAAGTGATGATGAAAGTTGTTACCATCTGACAACTATTTGCAGGCCTGTAGAAACTGAGTTGGTGTCACAGTCCAGTCCTTTGTGGACAGGGGTCCACATTACAATTCGCAATAATTGGCATTCTAGTTGGCAGTCTCAACAGAGAGTCGATAGAGAAGCAACTGTGATGTGTGCTGCTTGATAGATTGATTGGTGTTCCATGAGATGTTGCTGTGCCTTGTCTTAAGCAGAGCTAGAATAGGGAAGATGAAGAGATGGGAGTGGATCTGTGGGAGGAAGGCAAGATTAAGGTCATGGGGACCCCCGAGAATAATTTTGCTGGAGAGTCCCGAATCATAAAGCTAGACGTGGGTATTTGTTATTACTGCACAAAGCAGGACTTGTTCACTAATTAGTACAAAAACATAACTAAAAAAATCAGCCACATGTTTCTAGAAGTGCAGTTGTATTAGATACCTGCATTTCACAAGCCTGCAGTCTCATGCCTCCAAACGCCCTTGAAGTAGATATCCATTCGAACCTTCCATATCTTGTTCCTTACTTTCCAATATATGCACCCAATGGTGTCTTTCTTCATTGTAGAGTGTCATTGCACAAACAGTTTGGGTGAAACGAAAAGGACTGCGAGACAAAGCCAAACGATTCTATCTTACCAAGCCGGTATATGAAATGCATACATAATATGCTTATTAAACACTCTTGGGTGTTTTTCAATTTTTCATTTTAAAAAACATTTCTTTACAAAAAAAATAATAATATATGGTGCTATTCCCTCCCCAGCAGTCACAAAGGCAGGATTATGGGACAAAGGTATTATCATCATGCTCCTCAGTGTTGGAACACAGGAATATTTCCAGTCAGGGTCATTACATTGGCCTCATTTCCTGAATATCTGCAGTTCATGTGCCTTAGAATTAAATTAAAGGGACATTCTTAGGTTAGAGATGATCAGTTTTTAGATTTTTTAGTCCAAAGAACTAGAAAACAGTATTGTAACACTTGGTAAAAATTTTCCCATCTCTCATTTTAAATAAATTGAGTGAAAACAAGCTTATTTGTTGGATTGAAACATTCCCCTGGAGTGGGTGGAGCCCAAACATTGCAGTTTTGTGCTACAGTTTGAGGAAGTGAATCAGACTAGAAACGCTAGTGAAACTGACTAGTCTATTTTAATTGTCCAAACCATGAATGAACTACTAAAAATGAAGAGCAAATTGTAAAAAGTATATTTGATTTTTTTTAATAACTGAAAGTAACTCATGGTTTAAACAAAAAGATTTTTAATCTGACCATATTCCAAAATTTGAAATAAAGAATTGTCTCCTGCGTCCTTATAGAATTAATTTTAGATATAAGAATCAGGTGGAGAAGTTGCACCTGAGAGGAGCCTCATTTTCATAAATTCCCCCTGCTCCTTTTCATTATTGGGAGCCATAAAAATGGTAAAAATACAAACGCTTTGCTTCCTGGCTGACTTCTTTAAAAATTGCTTAGCCACATGCCCAAGCCTGTTCTTTAAAATCATTGACTAGAATAGACCCCTAAGGTACGTATCAATGTGAGTTACTTTGTCACTTGGATTTCTTTTAGTAGTAATTATTCCACCAATGCAAATAAGATTGTCTCCGGAAGAGGTGTTTGTTTATGTATGATGATTATTAATGTCGTTTCTTGTTTGGTTAACCTCTTCCATGCTAAAATGTTTGCAGCAATCTTCTGTCCTGCAGGGATTTTCTGATTTGAGAACTTATGATATTGCATTTCAAAACACAAAATGTGCATTTCCTTGGGGTTACCAGAGGCATCTATTGGTTAACGTAAGCACACTCCGGAATTTTCCTACTTAATAAGGTTTTGTTGGTATCTATTCATATTATCACAAAATTCACCTCAAAGCATAAACAAATCCAAATATGTAATCAGATTAACTGCATCTAGACTCCTTTTAAACATTTGGTTATACTATTTAGATCATATCAGCGCTCAGATACCAAGGTGACAGGCATCTTATAAATACCTATAAATACAGCACATAATCTCCCAGCAGCAGAAAAATAAGCTGTGAGACGCTGGAATCAGCATGATGAAACCTTTCCAAAAGTACCAGGAGTAACATTATATTTGAATCTTCAACCATTATACAGCAATTTGAGGCCTGTGAGCCAAATGTACTTTTCATAATTGGAACGAAGATGACTGTACATAGATACAATCATCACTTCAGAAAAGCTATGAGATGCCCTAGAAGAATAGTCTTGTGGTTAAGGAACTGGGCGAGGACGCAGGAGATGTAGGTTTTAATCCTAGCTCAGCCGCAAGCTTCTTGGGTGATTTTGGGTGTGTAACTTAATCTTGATGTGTTTCAGTTTTTCCATTTGTAAAGAGATAATACTACAACCTCACAGGCATGCTGTGAGGATAAATCCATTGTTGTTTGTGAGGTGTATACGCAGATATTATGTTGGGCAGCCCCATAATAAGCCTAAAACGACCACTCTGCCAAATGGGTGTGTTTTCTAAAGAGACAGAAATTGCCATCTTGGACATGTATACTTTTGTCCCTCTCTCTCCAAATATTTGTAAAAATGAACACGCTTCTGCCTCGCTCACACAGTATGTCAGCCAGAGATCGCACATGTGGACTTTATCTTGCCTGAAATATGTAAAAACAAACAATGAAAAATATCTATAGTTTATGAAGCCATTCTGGTTCTGTCTGCTGCCTTTAAGTCCAATAAATTACTCAGACAGCTCTGTAGACTGGTGCTTTCCCAGCCAGCCAGGTAGTTGTTGTTTACTTTCATGAGTTAGCATTGTCCTTTCCCCATGGTGCTGCCTTCAGACGGACAATACAATGAGCGGTTTATTTCAAAGCACCCATCCAGAAAGAGACATTTCTCCGTGATCTGCGGTAAGCTGGTTGGTCCTATGGAAGTGGATCTACTCCTGGTTTCCAGTTAAGTAATTGCTGTAGGGATGTTATGTGGTCAGCAATGGGCGGCAAGGTGGTCAGTCCAATCGTGACTGGAAGGAAGGCAGTCTCTATGATGATACAAGTGTGGAGAATTGTTCATTAATCAGTCTCACTATTAAGATCTGATCCATGTAGCGAACAGTGTGTGAACCCTGCTAAGGTATAACACAGACAGTAAGTGCTGTGTCTGACATGCAGGCTCTACCGTTTCAGGCAGGAGAGAGAGCATAATCTTCTTTGGTTTAGGAGGAAGCGTTTTTATGTCATTATACTCTTCAGTCATTGCCATACTTTTCTCTTTTTCAACTTCAAAATATGAAGCTGGAAATTAAACACATCTGGATGTCCAAAAAATGATAACAGACTTTTATTTGCTGTTTTTGGTATACAACAAAAGCTTTGTACCTTGCTAATCGAACATGTGGACTCTCAGTTACATGTTTCCTTACCGAATTCTACTTTTCCATGTGCCATCATATGATTCCAATATTTGATCTGTCAAGTCCATCTCGAGCATGTGCTTGTTGTAATCTAGTACACATGCAGGCTTGTTTTTGTGTGTGTCCTGACCTCCAGTGAGAACTGCAGTTATACCATCATGGATAGTGGTGAGGAGTTACGCATCCTTTTTATCAGTGTTTTTAGCCACTGGCAATTCCTCACAGTGCAGGTCACTGATCTTGCCAAGCCTCAGGAAGGTCATTGTTTAGGGTAGCTGTTTCTGTTTGCATTATTGTATAAGATGCTTTTTTTTCAGTATAATAGAGAGTCCTAAGTATAAAAGAATACCAACCACAAATAGAAAATGTCCAGATAAATGAAATCTATAGCCTCACCAGGAGAAGCTAAGACCCACTGTTTTCTAATTTGAATTGAAACTTAAGGGAAGTTAATCCTTTCCAATATAGTTGCTAGTCCTCTCCAATATACAGAGTATGCACAAGACAAACCTTGTAAGGTACGGTTATATACCAGGATCGCTTCAACCACCACTGAAATGCAGCCTTCTCTAGTGCAGGAGGCAGCAGGCTTCAAAGGGTGCACAGCAACATTGATACACAACCGAAAGGGAAAAATGCTCTATCAAGCTGAGACAACTGAGACATTTTAGGTAGATAGGTCAGAAATACCCGGTGGGTGCTTGACCCCACAGTACACACATTCTGTGGGAATATGCTATTTTAAAAATACTGCCCCTCTTGATCAGCATGAAAGACTCAGCAGCAGAATTGTGCATGCCTGTGGAATTCACTTAGTTATTTAAAACTACAGTTCTAATTATTCCCATGCTTCATCATGATTTGATTAACTGAAAACATGTAGGGAGCTATCAAAGTGAGGTACAGTTCATAGCTAAGAAACAAGCATCAATGATAAAATAACCGGGGTCCATACTAGCATCAACTGCTGCATTAAACCATTACTTGTGGTTGAGTGTTGTTGGAAGTGATCCAATGGCAAAGGAGTTTTGATCACAGAAAAACTTATCAGTTGCTCAGTTTCAAAAGACCTGATTCAGTGAAGTGATAGTAAGCACCGTTTTACAGTGTTCTGGACATGTGACAACATGAAGGCACAAAAAGGCTAAACTACTGCATTATCTCACATGCATTCCCACTGTCCCCTCCTGTGTACCAATAACGCTTCCCAGTGATGGTGATTGTCTTTCTTGCAGTAAATATTGGAACAAATTCCGTATACGTTGCATATATTTATCATCAAAGCATTTATTTACAATTATTATTATTGTTATTTTATTTTGCAAGAAGGGTGATGGTTCATTTCTGGCTAACAGTGAGGTGGTGGGATCAAGAAGCCATGTGCAATCTGGCACGTCTGGTGACTTTTCTGTGTCACTGTTATAACGCAGCTGTATGACTGCAGTAAAATTACTAATATTCATACCTGAGGGAAGAGCTGAGGCTAATTTTCTCTATGAATACACAGTTGTCTCTGATGTGGTTGAAAAATAAAAATACTATCCTTCATGCATCTATTCTGTACCGTTCTTGACGTGCAGTTCAGGGAAGTTTTGTCTGTCTGTGGGTCTCCATCTCTTCCTCCTGAGCATCATATGCAGCCCCACGTACAATTTTAAACAATATGGGATTGCATTTTAAGCCCTTCCTAATGATCTCCAATGTTGGAATTGTTTTAACAAAATGCATTTAAAATTATTATTCATAAATGCACATCTTATGGCTTCATTTGTTTCACTTCTTTCTTTTACAGTCCTATAAATTGCATGCAGATCATAGAGGCCTTATTTCTCAAATAAATGTTTTGCAGCCGCCATAAATTATCTTTCTTACATTCATAATGAAAAAAAATTCAACTGTTTGATGTTTTATATCCTCTTCCCTAAAATGTAAAATATGGTAGTTGGAGCCAGATTTTATCTCATTTGAAAATAAAAGAAGGTTCCTTTCTTACTAATTTTTTTCAGAGTCCTATGTTTAGAATGGTCATGAAATGCTGCCCAAGCTGCTAACCGCGGTATTATAATCAACTTTGCATTATCTGAGCTTTTGTATTTGAATTATAACCGTTTTAATGGTTATCATCATAAAACGAGTTAACATAACCTGAGGCGTTTTCTTTAATGTGAGTTATTTTTCATCTCTTTCCACACACCCCAAGTCCCTGCCTTTAAACATTGTGCTGTTGAACTTTGTGTGTGTTAAACCTACATGGGTCCTGCCCCGCTGGAAACAGGCCTTGCTAAACTCCCAGCTCACTGGTTTGCAAAGCAAACTTCAGCCTTGTACTATTTACCTTGGCAAGTGCCCGACCAGATTGATGATCTGTAAAGTGGATTTGTTATTTGGCTGTTTTCTTTGGCAGCTCTTAAAAGCAGTTTGCTGATTACAGTCCCAGATGTCATTGCATACATTACTGTTCACTATAAGTTTCTTTTAAAGTTTTAATTTCAACTACAAATACTATTAAGCTTTTTGCACCTCTCTGTCTTTAACTCATGGATATTGAATATCGAGAGCAGACAGCCTTGATTTCCTTATATTTCCCTAATATTATCTTTGTCGGCCTCCTCCAGCATCTCTAGTACTAGCAGCCAGGAGGAGAAATACAGGCTTGCCAACAAGTTCCACACTAAAAGAACAGGAGTACTTGTGGCACCTTAGAGACTAACAAATTTATTAGAGCATAAGCTTTCGTGGGCTACAGCCCACTTCTTCGGATGCAAATTCCACACTGTATCTTCCTAAGGCACCAGCCCTTTGAAATCAGTGACATACTGGTTCACTTTTCTAATAGCAGGTAACCTTGAAATTCGACTTACTGCCTTCGTACGTTCTTATGTTTAAATGGACAAATATATAAAGCCGCAGTGCTGAGAAAATTAGCAGTATCATTAAGTGAAGCCAGCATTATTCAATATTCCTATCTGTTATTACCATAGAGAGAGAAATACTGTGTCTTCAAAGCTAACTTTTTGTGTGTTATATACAGTATCCCTAGAGTATTAACTTGTGTACTAAGAGTTTTCATACCTGAGAAGCAGTTTAGTAAATTGACAAGATACAGACCCAGAATTCAGTTTATTTCTAACTAATAGCTTTGGCTGTGGTGGTCCCAAATACCTCCCTGCCCTCTTATTGGAAATTTTACTTTTTACAAGCCGGTAAGTTCTTCCCCTGGGGGTGTCAACATTGCTGAGGTTTTCTCTCCAGTAGTACACTAACAATGTTACCTGGGCCACTTAGTGTCTCCCTTCTTTGTTCTAGCTTCCCACAAGACGCCAAGCTTTGTATGCAGTAGGATTAAGGGAGAGGGATACCTGTATGTTTTATCTCCCTGGTGCCTCAGTGTAGTTTTCCCTCCTGATGTACAATGAAAGACGTAAAAAGCTTTACTTTCTATTTGTTATTTACCCAACTCTGCAAGCATTACAGGAACTGCTTCTAAAAGAAACAAAATGGAACAAGCCTCCGGGTAGTGCTGAATATGTTCCATGGTGTGATTTGGACAAGTGGTTCTTTGTTGGTGGACAAGAGCAGCTTTTTGGGGGTTGGGGGTGGAGGTACTTTCAGCTTTGAAATATTGAAGGTGAAGAAGCTAATTCACTTTAAGTAAGTTTACTTTCTGAGGGGAAGATGTCATTGTAGTATTTTTGGCCACTGCTCTAAAATTCCTCTAACCCTTTTCTATAATAAGCGAATTGAGCAGATTAAAGACACATTACGCTGCCAAATGGTTTTTCTGAACTGTTCAAAACTACCCTAGGTGACATTTTTTTCCCCTGTTGAAAAGGTTGTGTGGGCTTTGTGAGTTGCTTTACTGCTTTTAGCACTTCCTGTTTTATTGTGTTTGAAGTGTCTTTGTGGTGACCTGTTCGGGTAGGATTCTTCCATATGGAAATGTTTCTTCAACTTTTTAATCATTTCTTTAAAAAAAAGATTTTCAATCCGATTTGCAGATGTCTCTGGTTTTGTTTGCAGAGAGCTACTCCAACTGACTACGGTATTCCAGAAATATTAGTCACGATGAAATCGTCAGATAAAGTTTCAAAGAGGGCATCCACATATTTGTACATTTAATTGTGTCTGTTACAGTTAAAGTGGGTGTTCACTAGAGGTCCTTTCACTATATGTATGTTTAATGTTTTTCATTTCCAGGCAAGGAGAAGAAGTTCCTTTCACTGAGTACATTTAAAGTCTTGGGATGAAATCCTGGCTCCATTTAAGTCAATGGCTAAACTCCTATTGATTTCACTGAAGCCAGTATTTTTACCATTTGAGCCAAACTCATCTCTGGTGTAGCTTCACTGAAGACAGTGAAATTAGAATAAGGACCAGTTTTGCCCTTTGTCTTCCTGGAGAAATTTTTTTTTCAGTATTTACATTTGAAGGACTAATGAGATGCGTGTTTAGTTTAAAATCCACAGAACCAAATTCTGCATTCATTTAAATCAGTGTAGATCTTTATTACAGTTACCTTGGATTTACAGTGTTGTAACTGACAGCAGAATTTGGAACACAGTATTCACATTATAGCTACATCCTGTTTCCTATTAGTTTTGACATCAACATCTGAATTTCAGATTTCTTCTTGTTTGGGTTTAATTACTCAATCGGTATATTCAAGAGACAGTTTGGGACCTTTTTGCGATAGTTTACCCTTGCTTAGGTTGCAAGGCCAAAAGTTGGCATCTGCATTAACAGCCCTGAACCAGCACATATATTTTGGTTGGTGGAATACAGAGTGTGTCATTATGCAGACAGCTGGTGTTGTCTATCAGACATGTCCAAGACTTTCCCCCTGGATCATACCCTCAACATTTTAACCATAAGAAAACTGTCTTTGACAGTATTTTTGAGCCCACATGTGAATACCACATGTTGAGGTTTCATGTCTACAGTTTCACTCCTAGTTAAGTGTGGATATAAGTACTGGGTACCTTGTTGCTCTTAGCAACTCGCCACAAACATCTAGTTTCCACTTCCTTTGTCCTGAATCAGTTATTTATATGAGAGTGGTAGGTGGACTTGGTTGTTTTAAGTGTGTGGGATTATCATATTTCTGTATGCCACATTTGGTCTAAAGTCCTTGAGAAATTTGCTCTATCAGCTGTTGCTAGAGTGTTAGGGGTAAAATTCCCTCCTGTCCAGAAGTCTAGGCCAAGGCCTATGCACAACTAAAGTGCTACTTAAGCCCTCAAAATGGGACTTAAGAGTTATGCAGGTTCTGTGCTGGCTCTCTGCTCTGCACAGAGGTGAATTTCACCATGTGAAGAGTGGCATTTCCAGTTTGGTTTAGCCCATTGTAAGGCACATTTCTAATACATGTTTGTTAATGCTTTTAAAAGCAGCCCTGAGTAACTTTCTTCTGGAAATTTGTTAGAGCACCATGACCTTTAGCACAGTGCCCCAGTAAGACACAGGGTGACAGTTCTGCAATTTCTTACTGAGGGCAGAAGACTATAACAGCCCTTGAGGAAGTGTGAGAAAGAGATGTGTGACTTTTGTAAGTGAAAAGGCAATGGACCATAATTCATGTCCAGGGAAGTGGCCAGGCCTTAACAGCCTGAGAAACCATCAGTAATCCCTGACCATTCACTCAGATGTGGGAGTTGAAGCAGCTTTAGTGGACTCACATCCTGTTATTCCCCTGCTTTTGTCTGTTTGGAAGAAACACATGGATCTGTGGTTAAAGATGGATATGGTGAAGAAACAGTCCGCTGGAGGGAGGACCCTGAAAGTGGACCAAAAGTTGAGACTGACCACACTTGTCCAGAATTGGACAGTGCATTTGGGGTGCAAGACTTGTGATCCCCGATTTTGCTAGGAAGATCTCTAGGGAGGTCCTGTGAAGCATCCCCAACTAGAATTGCAACGTTAAAAGACTGCGTACGTGAGGAACAAGTGTGCTCCTCTCTCAGTCACCATGATGACCGACAGCTGACACTCCTACCTTTCATGGGCCAGTTTCAAGGAAAGAGGTGACAAAGACCAGCCAGCTTACCAGAGGATGCTGCCCTCTAGCATGAGGTAGTGAGCCAGAAGACATTGCCTGGGGACCGCAGACGGCAGTGCCTGAATGTTTCTGAAGATCCTCAGACCGAGTAAGCCAAAGAGCAGATCCTGTTCTCTTATGTAGGTTTCTCTTGTGAACTCGTTTGTAAAGTAATTGTGGGAATGCTTGCAATTAACCTATTTAATTTTCCTAACCGTAGGGGTGGGAGGCAAGTGCTGGGAAGGGACTTACCAACTGAAATTCTAAGTAAATCTCACCCCAGATCACAAGGTATCACTCTGGGTCTGTAAATGTGCTAGCATAAACCATGCTGCCTGAAAGGGAAATTGTGAGCTGCTAATCCCACTGCATTGAAGGTAAAGGGGTTAGCTGACAAGGAGGAAACGGAGTAAGTCATCCAATTAGTGGTTCTCTAAAGCCAAGGGCTAGGAAGGGAGCTACTTCTCCCTTTAAGAGTCCAGGGGGTAATGTGTGTAGAAAGATTCATTTTGTATCCTATTGCTTTCATGATTTGGTTACTGACTGTGTTAATGCAGTGTTTTGATCAATTGTTGATTTCAGTCTATTTTCTTAAGTTATTGATTCAGGTTTATGCTACTGTTAATTACTTGGTCAATTCATCTAATTTCCATTATAACCTCCATTTCATTATAGCATTGTTTTAGGGAAGTATAATCAATTAGTTAGCTTTTATTTTTGCTTGTTTAGGTTTTCAATAAAAATGCATATATTGTACCTGCATTGGTTTCCATTCATCAACTGGCTATATGGTCCAAACAACCTACACAGGTGTATGAGGGTCATTGACATGCTTCTGAATTAAACCTCATTATTATGACACTATTTGTCTTTACTCTTATAAATACTCTTACCATTTTTCTACATCTGCTCAAGCCTTTGATACTTTGGGTCATATAAAAAAAATAAAGACTTCCTGGCATGGTGATTTGACAGTGGGCTTGTTTGAAAGACAGCTGGGGTTTTAGTTGATTCAGGGGCCCTGGAACAATTTGTGTAGTGGGGGTGCTGAGAGCCATTGAACAAAACTGTAAACCCTGCATATAATGGAAACCACTTCAAGCCAAGGGGTGCAGCAGTATCCCCCCGCACCCTTAGTTCCAGCACCTGTGAGTTAATGGGCACAAAATAGATATTGGATGGATGGAGACACTGAGGCACAGAGGGTATGTCTACACTGCAAAAAAACTCTGCAGCAACGAGTCTCAAAGCCCAGGTCTACAGATTCAGGCTTGTGGGGCTCCTGCTATGGCACTAAAAATAGCAGTGTAGACATTCCTGCTTGGGCTCTGAGACCACCCTCCTTTGCCAGATTTCAGAGTCCGAGTGGGAGTGTCTACAATGCTATTTTTAATGCAGTAGCACAAGCCTGCGAGCTCAAGTCTGTAGGCCTGAGATCTAAGACTCGCTGCCATGGGTTTGGGGTTGTTGGTTTTTGTTTTTTTTTTTACAGTGTAGACATGCCCAGAAGAGTGACTTACCTGAGCTGTCACAGTGAGTCAGTGGGAGTGAGAAATAGAATGTGAGTTATTTTACTACATTCAATAATATTCAGAGGCAGCTTATGAGCAACAATTTGATCTTGAATAGTAAAGGAATCATTTCAGTGTTGTTTGGATTGTGCTCAAATGTGGTAGCCAGATATAACTTCTTCAGATATTTTTGTTGAATAATACTTTCCTTGATTCAGATGACAAATGTAAATATTTAGATATGAGTTTAGATTCCCACCCGCCCTTCAGAATTCAGAATGAATAATTATTACTAGTGGACTTGAAGCTGTGTAACAAAACAGGACTTTTCCCTGCCTCTTGGTTTGTGCTTCAGGATTCCCTGGGGAACAAGGTGTTTCTATCTCAGTGACTATTCTCTGGTTTAAATATTTCAAAGAAACAACTTTGTAGCTCTCATCACTCATCTTTTATGGCTTCCTTATAAACAGAAAATGGACATTTTAAACAGCTTATGCCAAAACTGTGCCCAAACTAGAGCATTTCTCAATAACTTAGCCAATATTTTAGTGGCAGAAGCACAATAGCCAATTCTCTGTGAAGACATCTAAGGTGCCAAGATGTTAATTCTTTAACCTGGGGTAATATGTTATTTTTCTGCTCAACTGAGCCTGAGATTTAATAGGTCTTAGACATTTTCATTTTCACCTCACACTTTGAATGCAATTTAATTAATTCTTACATAATTACAGGGATGATAAGCAGCTTCCTTACAAAGGGTAATACTTGTGTGTTTCCAGTGTGCTTGCAGATCCTTTCCTAAGATCAGTTATGATACAGAGCTCTGTAACAGCCCCACACAGGCTGAAAATGTGCTAAGGAAAGCACTTATCATTGATATAGATGCATCTTTCACAAATTCAGGATCTGTCCTTAAATCTCCTTCACACACACCACTTCCTATGCTTTCCCTCTTGGTATCTTTTTTCCCACCTTTTGGAGGCTGCTGCAACATAAGCATGTAAGTATTCCCAATTCCTTTCAGAGCAAGAAGATCTGATCTATAGTATCAAATCCTCACAATAACTTCGGAAGTGAATTAAACTAAACCAAATTATGGTCACTTAGGCTGGTCTACACTTGGGGGGGGGGGGGGATCGATCTAAGATACGCAACTTCAGCTACGAGAATAGCGTAGCTGAAGTCGACATATCTTAGATCGAATTAAAATTACTTACTTTGCATTCTCGCAGCGCTGGATTGACGGCCAGGGCTCCCCCGTCAACTTTGCTTCCGCCTCTCGCACTGCTGGAGTTCAGCAGTCAACGGGAGAGCGATCGGGGATCGATTTATCGCGTCTACACTACATGCAATAAATCGATCCCCGTTAGATAGGTAGATCGCTACCCGCCGATCCGGCAGGTAGTGTAGACGTACCCTTTAATTCTGAATAACAGCATTAACACATGGATTTAATGCAGTTTAACTATTCCATCTCAAATTCACACCGTTAGTTAATTCAGATTAATTTTCCTGGATGCCCCTGTCTAGACAAGCCTTACGAATATTCATAACCTTATTGTCATCCAGGGGTATCAAATGTTGTACTGTTCGGGCTAAGAGGACTTACTTCTTCTGTCTTTATCGGATAGTATAAAATGTCTATTTGAGGAATAGCAATCTGTCTGTATTCACTGACTTAGAGGTCATTCTCTGTGCCTCTACATAAGCTCTGTTCATCGTAAAGAACACTTGTTTCACTCAGGTGCTGTTCGCCATCTTATCAATATATTTACAGTTGCTTTCTGTGCCTCATCAAATGTCCCACTTCCTCCTTTTTGCCTTTCTTTACGTGAGTCTCCAGCTGAGGAGACTAGTTTACTTGGAATTGGGAAATTCTTTACTTCACTTCTAATATATTTTTTATACTTTTGTGGTTCACTACTGAAATGATTGGTTTATGTTTAAACAGGCTATCTCTCTGTTCCAGAAAACTGATATAGTTGTTCCAAGTATCCCGGCACAGAATTTCTTTCCATATTGATCTTTCAGCAGAACACTAAAACATTTGGCAAGTGTTGTGTTGCATTCTTTGATGCGATCCAGGTTTTGAAGAGATTCCCCTTGGATAGCTTCCGCTTTTTAGCTTGCCTACTATAGGAAATATTTTTCCTTATTTTTACAGAATTCGTATAGCCGTGACATAATAATTGATATTTAGCTCTCTGACCTTCGTTACCAAGTATCCAACGCTCACTTGATTAGGGCTACAGACTCCGTTTCATTAGAAACAAGATTTTTCCTGCCCATACCTTGTTCCAAGTGTGCTTATAGACATCTTGGTGTAGGACCACGATGCTAATTATGGTAAGACCATTGTTTGATCCGTAGTTTCTTCAACAGCCCAACAGATTATCACTCTTCTATCAGGAGCAAGACAATCCAAAGTTCTGGCAGGATCCAGTCTCACCTAAGAGGGATGCATGTCCTGCTTCAGAATTTTGGAATGTTCTGAACAACTGAGAAGGTCTATACTCTGCTTGTATCTGAGATATATTTTCTTGCCTAGACAGATTTCTTTTCTGCACTAACTCTCCCAGGAACTTCTGATTAACCCCTCTGTTGTAAGTTCAATGCAATTACTGTAGAACTGTCAGCCATGATTTTTTGAAAAGACAGATTTTGGTGTATATACTCTTTACTAAATTCCAACTCAACCAAACATGCTTGGCATCACTCAACCACGATCTAATTCTTCTCATCCAGGATAATAAATTCCATGTTCCAATTCTCACATGTTGGACACAGGTTTTCATTATTAATGTTCTTTCTCATAATGCACTGAAGATTTTCCTTAGCTTTTTGGTATGGAAGCTGGTATCTTCTCTTTTGACTCCTGAGCGTTACTAGCAGTTTTACCCTCTTAAAATGTCTGCAAGATCTAACTTGGGCAGGATACCTATTGTCAACAATACTAGAGGAACTGCAGCTATGATAATCCATGTTGTCCTAGAAAGCAGCATGACTATAATCATTATGCCATTTACAATGATTCAGTTAGTCATCTTCCTAGCTAAACTGTTAATCCATGGTTGCATCTTGGGTTTCATTGCCTCGCTGCTCACGGGAGAACACCTCCTTGGCATCAACACACAAATCATGGATTTAATTGGAAAAGAAAAACATATAGTAATTATAACAACCCACGTCTTGTGGTTTCAATTTATGTAAGACTAATAGATGTTTGAAATTATACATGAATAATGCACAACTTTAAAAGATCATAAGACATTTCTCTTCTTTGAAATATTCATTACTGCAAATGACATACCCATCTTCTCTCCTTGTTTGATTTCTTGAGAAGTTTATTTTTCTAAATGATATGGACAAGTTCATTCCAATAACATGTATGTTTAAAGATACATGATATAAACTTTGGCTGGTATAAATTGGCATACACTAATTTAAGGTAAGGATCTGGCATACAGTAGTAGGGTTTTTCTGTGGATTGTAGCCTAAGGGTATAGATAGGTAAGATATAAGTATAAGGTAAGGCAGTAATGAAAGAAGCCTACAGGCCTCAAAGCCTGTAAAACAGTAGCTTTGCCAAATTGAGTGTAAGAGCTAAGAAGCCTTAGCATAAGGAGTTAACCAGAAGTAGCTTTAGGTCATAACCTATCGCCAGGAACGGCTCTAGGCACCAGCAAACCAAGCATGTGCTTGGGGCGGCACAATTTCAGGGGTGGCATTCCGGCCATTCTTTTTTTTTATTTTATTTTTTGCTTCGGCAGTTGCGTTAGCCTAGCTTTGGGTATTTTATGGTGATAACATCAGCAGATGTGCAGCCACAAAAATGCCAAGGTAACCAGTTGATATATATTCTAAAAATCTTGAGGTAAATGATGTAATAACCTATGAGAAGAGAGCATCCCAACATTATTAAGATGAGGAAGATTAGACGTGGACAGAAGATGATGGAAATCCTTATGAATATTTCATGGTGGCCATAGAACCCAATAACAGGGCTAACCACAGCCTATGCTGTTGAACTCTTTTCAACATGCCAGCAACAGGACCTCTCATGGATCACCTGTCTCCCTGCTTATAGGTCTCCACAAGAGATGGTGTGAGTATGCAGATGCTCCCATGCAGAAGATCTTGACCATTTTGTATTATTTCTATCTACTTTGCTGGGTTGGAGTGTTTGTGATTTTGCTAATTGTGCTAATAAAAATATTACAAATTCAAGGGGCCTTTCCTAAGTGTGAGTCTGTCTCTCTCTCCTGCACATCAGGGTTCTCATTCTGATAACTAATGATTCTGGATCTGATACTGAAGCAGAACCCTGCCGAACTATAGAACATTACATTGGAAATTCTAATCAATAGATCAGGCAACAAGATCTAGGGACAGATCCAGCGTGAATCAGCGTTGTTCTTTTGGCGCTCAATATACATGAGCTGAAGATCTGACCATTTAACTTTTTCTCTAGGATTTTTGTTTGTTTGTTTGTTTGTTTGTTTTTTGCTTAAACTGTGAACTAATGTTCATCTACCTTCTTATAAAAATATTTTGCACACTGTCCTTATTTTTCCTATGTAATCTGATGACAGAAGACAGCAGAAATGCACACATGGTGATGTTAAAACAATGAATTAGAATTGGAATATGTACCTGTAAAAATAAAGAACTATACATACACTTTATTAATAATCTTTTATATTTCCCTTCCCTCTTAGTCACTGACTAGCACTTGCCAGGGAAAAAGTGGTATAATTATTTAAGTGGGCAACATAATCCCTGTATATTTTTTTAATTCACATTCATTCACTGAAGCTTTATATTTAACCATAAGAAAGGACCCTTTTTTCTTAATCCCAGTTTGCATTTGGAGTTATCCTCCCAAATTACCCAGTGCAAACATGAGGCATGTAAACGGGTAACTCTCCTGCCCTTTGAGTAGAGTCTTTTCTAAGGATGAGAGTGAGATGAGTTAAATGACTGAAAGCCTTAGGCCAGGACATGCCAGCTGCAATAATTTTTTCACTCAATCATCTCACCTTGCAATGCCACTCTGCCTTATACAGCCACCAGATGTCTGATGAATAATATAAGTGACAAGGGCAAAACCTCTTGAATATATTCAGAGGAAAACTTCAGACAGTGAGGACTGGTCTGTTGGCTCAAGACCAGCTGGGTTCTTGCTTATGCTCTTTATACCATACATGGTTGGAATGAAATACCCTGTTAGACGTGATTTGCTAGGAAATAGGTGCTTGATCCTGCAGGTTGCTGAGGACTTTGGTTCCAATCCAGCAACCACTTAAGCACACACTTAACTTTAAGCATATGTGTACTGCCATTGAAGTCAATGAGGCTATGCATAGGCTTAAAAAAAAGCATGTGCTTAAATTCTTTGCTGAATTGGGGCCAAAGTGCTCAGCATATATCAGGATCAAGCCCTAGATTAGAGGCTAGATATACAGCTGGTGTAACTCCACGTTTACCTCCGGTGCCTTCAGGATCTGGACAAAGGATCTGGACAGTTTATCTTTCCTGATCCCGAAAACTATATATACATGGTCCAAGTGAACTCTTGGAATTGCAGGTCCATTGAATTTCTAGGGAGAACAGTTATTGCACATAGATAGTCTACGTTCAAGCTAAGGATTTCATTACTGGCAATATTGTCTAGTGATTGGAGGGCAAGAGTGGGAATCAGAAAATCTTGATTCCAATCTTGACTCCACCAGTGACTTGCTCTGTCATCTTGGGCAAGTCACTTTAACTTCTTTGTGGGCCAGATCCTCAGCTGGTGTAAATGGTCAAGCTCCATTTACTTCAGTGCCGATTGTCTATTTATACTAACTGAGGATCTGGCCCTGTGTCTGTTTCCTATCTGTAAAACAGGGGTAATAATACTTACCCAACTCACTGATGTGTTAAAACTTAATAAGCCAGTTTCCAATACCCTGACTACTGTTGAATAGTATCGTCTGCCTTTAACTCCAGTTGCACTGCTTGTTGACATGTTACCATTTTTCTAGTTTAGTATCAGAATCTATCTCTTAATATTTGTGAAGCACTTTATTTGGAAGCTGTTGCTATAAGAGGCGGGGCAAAGGTTTTTAGATACTTTCCTACCAAAATTACATTTTAACTCAATAAGGTTTGCTACAGAAGGTGTCCAAAAAAAGGCCATTATCTCTCCATGGTTCCCTGGGAATAATAATTGTACAGCATATGCTGATAGAAATTGTAGAATTAACTTGAAAAACTTTGCTATAAAAGGCTAAAAATATGCTAGCTTCTGTTAAGCAAATGAAAACACCCACAGTGCCCCAAACTCGAGTGATGGTTATATGGCATGATGAATGAAATTTATTCCAGGAAATTGCTGCATGGTTTGGATATAACGACAGTAGTATAGACAGTGCAAAGAGAGAAGAGGCCGCTCTTGTGACTGCTGTCATAATGAGAAAGACGAGGGGAGTGAGGTAATGTATTTTATTGGACCAACTCCTGTTGGTGAGGGAGACAAGCTTTCAAGCTACAAGGAGCTCTTCTTCAAGTCTGGGAAATGGTACTAAGTGTCACAGCTAAATACAAGATCGAACAGATAGTTTAGCATAAGTAGCTAGCACATATTCTGAGGGACCATTCAAGGTGAAGTAGCCCGTTAACACCCCTATAGTACTAGAACTAAAAAAAAAAAGAGGGGGGGGGCTATTGGGTTACAGACTGTTATAAACCGTAAATCCAGTGACTTTATTAAGACCATAATTTTTAGAGTGCAGCAGAGTTATGAATTTAAGGTCCCAGGCTCATCTTTTGAAAGTGCTGTGCAGGTTTCCTTTGAGGATGAGGAACTGATAGGTCAGATATAGAGTGATCACTTTGTGAAAAGTACAGGAGGACTTGTGGCCCCTTAGAGACTAACAAATTTATTTGAGCATAAGCTTTCGTTGGCTACAGCCGACTTCATCGGATGCATGTACTAGTACTCCCTTTTCTTTTTGCGGATACAGACTAACACGGCTGCTACTCTGAAACCTGTCTTTGTGAAAAGTGTTCACCCACAGGTGATAGGGTGTTTTTGTCTTTTATTAGCTTCTGGTATGAGTTCATTTGAGAGTATAGTGATTGTCTCATTTCACCCACATAGTTGTTATTGGGGTATTTAGTGCACTGGATGAGGTATACCACAGGTGATAGGCATGTGTAGGACCCATGGATCTTGAAAGGTGTGTTGTGGGGAGTGTTTGTCCTTGTAGCAGTGGAGATACGTCTGCGGGTTTTGCATCTGTTGTTCTGGCAGGGTTTGGTCCACTTTGAGTTGCTGTGTCCTGGTCTGTGGGGAGCTTGCTTCTGATGATGAGCTTGGGGGCCGGATGAAGGGGGTTCAGGAAAGATTTCTTTCAGGATGCTGTTGTAATTAGCATTCTTAAATAGCAATTGCTTTCTGAGGTTCAAGCCCTAAAGTTGTGTTATGTGTTGAGGCAGCAGGGGAAATAGAACTCATCCTTAGTTACACATCACCTCTTGCCCCATTTTCAGATGCACACTAATTGCATAGTATTTGCAAGTTAGATTTATTTATCCTGTGTACAAGCACTTATTAGACGGTAGCTTGGCACTGAAGAATACGTTATCTCATAGTGAAGTAAGACCAATAAATTATAAGTTAGGGACCCTGAGTGGGATTAGTGATTCACCTTAAGAAAATATTTTGGTTTCTATTTATATGTCAGCTGGGTTTTGAAATGTTTCATCTAGAAAAGGTGATATCATGCACTAGAGCAGATGATACTCAGACCTCAGGAGCCAAATTGGCGTTTAGCATTACCCAAAAGAGCCACAGTAGTGTGAATTCATTGTTTCATTTACTAAATATATATATATATTATTCTCACAGCAAATGACTGACCAAGTATTCTACAATTGGTTAATAACATAGTAAAAGCATTCTGATTGGTTAATAGCTTAGATTGGTTAATAATTAAATCACACCGTGTCTTTATATCTTGTGCTGCAAAGCGCTGCAGGAGACACATTATAGAGCCACTTGCGGCTCCCAAGCTTCAGTCTGAGTATCACTGCACTAGAGACTTTTATATTCCTGTAGTGCAAAAAATATTTGTTTCATTGTGTTCTGATTGCTGCTGGTATAAACCAATCATCACAGTTCTTCTGGGTACTTGCCTACTTGTGTAGTTCCTTCTTCTGTTGTAGTTGTAACAAATTCTAATATGCAGACTTTCTCCTACCTGGTAGGAAACTGTTTCTTTTTCTCTTAAAATAATATATGGAGATATAACTATCTCCTAGAAGTGGAAGGGGCCCCAAAAAGTCATTGAGTCCAGCCCCCTGCCTTCACTAGCAAGACCAAGTACTGATTTTGCCCCAGATGGTCCCTTCAAGGATTGAACTCATAACCCTGGGTTTAGCAGGCCAATGCTCAAACCACTGAGCTATCCCTCCCCCCTCTTCTTGTTTGTGAACATCTTTGCCTATGGACACTACATAAAAAAACTTAGCCTTCTTTCCAGGGATAACTTTTTCCAACGAAGTTCCAAAACTCCAATAGATAAATTCATTCCTCTCTATAATGTAATTGAAACATGAGAAGGATGCTAACTACTGTTTTCTCTCAGCACCATGTGCCAGATTCATCCGTGGTGTCACTCTATTGAGGTCAGTCGCTATCTGGGACACTTTCTTATTTGTATTACTGGAGTGCTTAGGAGCCCTAATAATGGACCAGGACCCCGCTGTGCTCGGTGCTGTACAAACACAGAACAAAACGACAGTGCCTCATCTGGCTCTCATTCAACAAAGCACATAAGCACAGTGATTTATTTCATTGGCCAGCACTTGCACAGTCACAGTCTTTGTTGCAGAATTGCAAAGTTTTCTTGGATCCCGTGCTAGGGAATTAAAAATTAAATAAATGTTTTATTAACATTAACATTTCACTCCACAGCACAGAAATGCTGAAGGTTCAGCACCGCTCTCCTTGACAAACCAAATGGCACTGGAAAGTACTTTTAGTAGCCAAGTTGTAACATGCAGTCTCCACCCAGAAGAAACTGATTTTGCTACATTGCTTATAGTGGGGATCAGGGTAGAGAAACATACAAGAGGTGGGGTCTAATGGCAAAGATAGGCTATGGTCTCCCAGTTAGATACTAATGGCTGTCAACCATGTTCCAGAATCTTGAACTCAAATTTGCAAACTCAATACTGTATGTACGTTACATGCTATATTTCTATTACACAAGAATGAGTCTCCTGTTACAGGTTGAATGATCTATTCATATGTAGCACTGTTCCAATGTTTTTTCAACGTTTCTGAAATTCAAATGAAGCACAATCAAAATAAATCCCTTGGCTCAGACAGTTCCCACTAATTCTCAAGCAATATGACAAATCCATGCTTCTGTCTCCAAGTGTAATATAAGATCTCAGTTAGCCAAAAAACCTGATGAATTGTCAGATCTTTCCTTACCTGTAGGTAAATATGATCCCTTTCTAATCCATTGTGTTTCCTTTGTACATACATATGTGGACTTGCACGCACTAGAGGGCTGATAGTGAGCAGATAAATCCTGCTGTTTTTTTAACTGAAGTAAGACAATATGTTCAATTACCTGCAGTAGAGTTGACATTTTTTATCCTGTGCGGAGATGTCAGTAAGATAATATATGCCTCCCAGCCCATTTTGAATAAATTAAGAAATTAATAATAAAGTAATTGGCATATAAGTGCAATAGAAAATAGCATATTGTCTCATAGTGGTAACAGACTTATCCTCATCGCTGGGGCCCTACCAAATTCACAGTCCATTTTGGTCAATTTCACGGTCCTAGGATTTTAAAAAGAGTAAATTTCATTATTTCAGCTATTTAAATCTGAAATTTTACAGTGTTGTAATTGTAGGGATCCTGACCCAAAAAGGAGTTGTGGGGGAGTCGCGAGGTTATTGTAGGAGGGGTTGCGGTACTGCTACCCTTACTTCTGTGCTGCTGCTGCTAGCGGCACTGCCTTCAGAGCTGGGCGTTTGCTCGCCGGTCACCAGCCCTGAAGGCAGCACAGAAGTAAGGGTGGCAATACCATGACACCCCTAAAATAACCTTGACACCTCCCTGCAACTTCCCTTTGGATCAGGACCCCAATTTGAGAAACGCTGGTTTCCCCCATTAAATCTGTAGAGTATAGGGTAAAAGCACACAGAAGATCAGATTTCATGGTCCGTGACGTGTTTTTCGTGGCGGTGAATTTGATAGGGCCCTACTCATCGCTAAACAGCAGCATCCTAATTCTGCACACACCTTATGCAAGTTGTTCCATTGAAGTCAATAGCACTACTTGCTAAGTGTGTTTTAGATACGGGCTTCACAGAATTATAAGAGTGAATTCTATTCACATTAGGCAGAAGGCAAAATAAAAACTGATCTAAACTTTTTGGTTGAGATTTTCACAGGAGTGAATTGTGTGTCTAAATACCCTAATCAGTTTTGAAAATCCCAACCTTTGTTCTTAATTTAGCTTTAACTTAATTTAGCTTTTGTGAAGTGGTAAAATTTTGGGAAACTTTATTTTAAAATTATCTTTGCCCCTACATTTTCTGATTTTAACCAACGCTAAGCAAGGAAGTATTTCCAACCCTGAAAACACTAAAAAGTGCTGGCAATCTTGCAAGAAGTCTCCTGCTTGTGAAATTTCCAGACCATTCAGAGACTAGCAGATAAGTTTCAGAGGAAGCATCAGAACTTTTGTACACCAACCCAAACTGAATCTCTGAAACTTGACAATCGCCAATGCACAATTATTGCTTTAAAACATCCAATCATAAATCAGAATTAAAGGTAAAGGGACAGTGATCTGTACTGTTATTTCTTGTGCAGGTGCTCGCATTGGTTACCTTCTCTGCCTATTCTGTTCTTATGAGAACGGAGACCACTGAAATGTTTGAGAATCTTGATAATTCAAGTGGAGGTATTTAACTGCAACATTTATTTACACTCTTTTTTGGTTCTAAGGAGTAAGCGTCATTCCTGGTAATAGATTTTATTATAGAGATATATTAGATTTTTAAAATAACAATAGTAATCTCCAGGTAAAGAATAATTATTATAACTCTTGGCCTTTCCTTTGTTTATTAAGGCATATCAGATGCTACAGAGGTTTATATACTTTTTTATTTCTTAATGGTAGTGTACACTTTAGTATGTGGTAGTGGCTTTGAAGTTACATGAACAGTAACTGTTTTCTAACTTTGACATTGAATTGTGATCATGTAGCACAAAATCTACAGGTATATACAGGATAGGAGGAGTCAAGGACCCACTTCAAAAAAAAAAGACCAAGCAACATTCTGGGCCAGATCCTAGGCTGATGTAAATTGGTGTAGTTCCATTTATTTCTCTGGAGCTGTGGTGATTTACGCTAGCTGAGACTCTGGCCCCCGCCCTCTTCCATGCTCTCATATCTTCAGCTGTTTTCAATTACGTAGATCGCTGCCTTTAACCTTTAATCGAAAATAAATAAAGGATTGAAATCCACCTGATAAGGAAAAAAATAGGCTTTTGTGTATCAGCACAGCCTTATTTGTAGAACATGCTGACTAAGTGTGTCTCTTTCCCCTCTCATGGCTGGTGCATACAGAGAGTAAGGGCTTGTAGACACAGAGTAGCAGTGCACACAAGACGTGTGTGATTTCAAAGCGCTCCAACATGTGCACTAATGGACTCGTGTGGACCCTGCTGGTGCCAAGTTCATGCACATTTATGCACTTTGGTTCACATTAGAAATCACCCCCCTCTAGTGCGTGCTGCTGCTCCACTTACACACAAACATAAGAGCCTACTGCTGCTACTAGCTAATGGAATTACTCTTTTAGGCAAGGTGGCAGAGGCCTGTACTTTTGGTTCTGAAGATCTGAAGTTCAATCTCCACTGACAATCCATGGTCGGGATTGTTGCATTTATATGTTTTATTTGAAATTGTTAAACCGCCTAGTTTCCTTCACTGTTTGTCCCTGTCTTCACGCCAAATTTCCAGCTTGGATAAGGAAGGCGTTTGGACACCTCATGGAGGAATCACCTAGGTTCCTGTAAGAGCAGTTTAGCTGACACCTTTTATTAGACTGTATTAGCTGTGTGGTTTTGCTCAGCTTTCACCGGGCTAGGACCTGGTATCCTATGCAACAACACATGGGTCCCTCATTTGGTAGCTAGGTGGTATTACCACCAATCTGGTGTGAAACTGCTGTTTTGATGGCATGTAGCAGAGCTGCAGAGAGCGTTCGAGGCAAAGGCGGCTTTTAATAAATACACTTAATCGTTTATATTTTGACCTTAACCCAGACTCATACTCAGACATAAAAAGCTGCAAGATGAAAACGTACTTTGTCAAGGCTTCTTTGGCTGATAGTGTGGTAAAGCAGGGCAGCCTTGCTCTGAGGAAATGCAGATCCTTTAGAAAGGAGAGTAAAAGGTCAAAACTAATCCAAAAGGACAAGCAGTGTATGTCTGTGTGTATATTGGGTTTCACATATGAAATCCAGTCATGATAAATCTGATGGCTTTAGAAACATCTACTTTGATTAATGAAAACATAGTTCTCATAGACCATGGGTTTCATACTTCAAAGTTCTCCTGGATTTAGAACCTTAGGTTTTGCTTATTCATATAACATGCAGGAAACTATTTTTAAATGAATAGGGAGCGGGGGGGTTAAAAAATTGCAAGCATTTCAACATCAGGGCTGCAGATAGGCTGGGTAATGAGGAGCAAAATTAACAAACAGCAGACATTTTATTATGCATTTTACAACAACGTTTACATTCTTTCCTCTGTATTTGTTTTTCCTTGAAAAGTTTTATGTATTTGTAAAAGTATCTGACTGCTTCAGCCCTGCGAATTGGAGTTTCACTCACATTTGAAAACTGGAACAATCTCCAGGATAGCTGGTTATTTCACAGGCTAATGTTCCAAATCATCTGCAACGCTTGTCTCGGACCAGATCCTTAACCTCTGTCTGAGAGCTTGAGTTAGTGGGCTTTGTGTAAGGATTATCTGACGGAGGAAGGTGAGACAGAACCTGACTATCAGCGGACTTTACTGTGGACTGAGGTCTTTACTATCCATAGTCCCTGGACTCTCCCTCAAGGGAGTGTTTTGGACTATGGAAGTGCATGATATCCAAAGTTCAGTGTGAACGAATCCATAGGCGCTGCCCCTGCTTAACCTGTTCCCTCCCCCCATCCATGGAACCACTCTGTTTCCGCAGTACTTTAGGCCTCTCTGTGCCACCAAGAGGGGGCCAGATTTTACTTTTGATCATGCACATCCACACTGTTTTTATCCTGTTTATAACTAAATAAAAAGCATTCTCATCTGTGACAACATAGTCCGCTGGAAAGGAACCTAGGTGCCTGGTCAATCAAGGTGAGCCGCCTTAAGTCTCCGAGGGTTTCAAAAGGATTTGAGGATGTTCAGCACCCAGTTGGACTGGACCCAGAGACAGTAAAATATACATTAATTAAATATACTGTAGGATACAGTAACGGTGTCCTGTTTACAGCATTACTGTGAGCAATTTTGGAGAAAGAAAGTACTGTATGGGGACGGGAAAGAGGATGGGTAAATGGACTTACCTTCATATGTAGCCGTTCGTGCAACCATTTCCAGAGCTGATCATTAACACTTGAGTCTTGAGTTATTAAAAACATACAGAGGGTGAATTGTTTCTGAAGTTTGTCAGACACAATTTGAAGTGCACATACCATATATGAATTAGAAAGAAAGATGTGAACCGTACTCCAGATAGAGTCCACATAGCATGCAGCTGAGCATGGAGACACATATAAAAGTCAAATATACGGCCGGTTGGGGAAGGCTCCGTTTCCTCTATAGTTAACAGGGGAATTTGGACAGGTCCCCGTTCAAGTAAGAACTAAATGCTGGTGCTTTGTGGCATGGAAGTGAATTGGCAAACGCTGTAGGAAAGTTCAGCCATTGCTATTCAAATGTTATAATTTGCCTCTTTATGTTGGGCAGGAAATTTCTATTTCCCCCTTCTCCCTCCCCCCGGTGGGGTTCTCTCCCATAGCTCAGTTTTACAGACTCTTACAATATTTCCGGTCCACTTACATTTCAGTGGTCTCCGTTCTCATAAGAACAGAATAGGCAGAGAAGGTAACCAAAGCAAGCACCTGCACAAGAAATAACACTACAGATCACTGTCACCAATATTTCCGGTCCAGGATGGGTCGGGACTGCCTTCAAAGCCCATCCATGCTTCTTAATCAGCCAGAGAAGGTAGCAGTGCAGTGATGCGAAGCACTTCCTCTCCCTCAGGGACTGTCTCGATAACACTTCTAGACTTTGCCATCTCCAGTGGAGTCAAGCTCATGTCTCTTTCCTGGGAGGGAAGCATCTTTTCTTGATTAAAATTGGCAGGTCATTTCCTTTCCTATTTACTCTGTTATTTTTGCTCATGTGGGTGTTGCAATATGCAAGGTGAGGCTCAGAACTGTCAAACCATTTAATAGAACCATTACTATATTTTTGGATAACATATTATTTTTGATTTACTGTTCCTCAGAAGACAGGAAATGGAGCTACTTGATTTCATATTTTAACCAAAGCCATCCTAGAAGTTTAATGAAAAAAAATTTCCCCTGGCTTTTGAATTAAAGGGCCATGGTGAAAGATATAGCTTAGCAATTTTGACTTAGAAAAATAACATACTAGAACTATTAAAATATGTTTAAACATTTTTTTAAGCACCAGGTTTTTTGTTTTTTTTTTTCCAGAGAAGAAAGTAAGCTGGCCCGGTTTTCTTGGTCTTTGGTTGATGTTGCTAACTGTGAAAATAAAGAAGGTTTCCAAGGACTTGGGATTTTTTCCCACTGTGGAACTTAATTTAATTTTTCTTTTATATTAAAGGCCTGAAACAATTGTAATATTAAAGAAAAACCGTGCAATATAAGCAAGGTAATTTAGTACAAACAGTAAGAGAAAATTGTTAAGTAAAAGACAGAGGGTCTAGTTCTGATTTCACTTTCACTATTGTAAATAAGGAATAACTCCAGTGTAAGGCCAGCATCAGTGGAGTTATACGAAGGTAAGACTAATACAAGAAAAGAATTAAGCCTGCAGAAGAAAATTGTCTTCATAGATACCTATGTATTAGAATCAGGAGCAGTTGCATGTGCCTATCTGAGTGCAGAGTTGCTCCATAATGCTTTTGGATATTGTAAAGATAAACATACTAGAATTGCAAAGCAAAGCATTCTTCTCAGAGATGGACCCACGCTGAAATGTTTGAGAATCTTGATATTCAAGTGGAGGTATTCGGCTGCAACATTTATCTACATTCTTTTTTGATTCTACAGAGAAAGTCACTCCTGCAGCTGCTAATAGATTTTGTTATAAAGATGTATTAGATTTTTTTAAAATAACAATAGTAATTTCCAATTAAATTATAATTATTGTAGCTGTTTGCTTAATAAAGCATGTCAGATACTATGAAAGTATGGAAGGGGTTAAGTATGGGCCCATCTTTAGTACATAAGAAGAAAGGTGATTTTGCTGTTCATGTCAAAGCTGTCTGCCCATAGGGTAAAATTCTGACTCTATTGAAGTGAATGGGAGTTTTGCCATTTACTTCATTGAGACCAGGATTTCACCCATAAACATTTGTGGCTAAAATGGTACCTGTTTTGCTTCTCTCTTGGACTGTTCCTAAATTAATTTCTCCATCTAGATGCAAACTTGTTCAACAACAGAGAAAATGTGTTACTAGATTAACATAGCAGAAGAGATTGATTTCACACATCATGGTCTTATTTTTGTGGTTGTCAGTAAGGTTTCAGCAGTTTGTCAGTAAACACACCCTTCAAAGTCTGCTCTCTGTCAAACGTTTTGTAATCCATTTAATTGGCACCATGCTTTCCCTAACCTTATCGGTATTGCCATTAACTTCTGGCTCTATTTCCTGGATTTTGAGAGCCGAATAATGTTTTAAGTCTTACTCTGAAGATGCAACCTGCCCAGTGATGAGAAATTTGATGAGCTAGCTATTCAAATACTGGAACTTCTGGTATGAGTATTGAAAAGGGGACATTGAGCAAACAGTAAAATGAAAAAGTAAAACAATTTCATAAATAATTAGTCTCTAAGGTGCCACAAGTACTCCTGTTCTTCTTTTTATAAATAACAAGGATATGATTAGCTGATATCAGTTTAGATTGAATATCGTGGGCTTTCTTGACCCACTAATAATGGTGTACAAAAAGCAAAGAACATTAAAACTCTTTGGAAACCAGCCCGTCAGTGATTTCATACACTTCACAAAACTGTTGTCCAAAGTGTAAAAATATCCTGCTCTTAATTCTGCAATTGGAGAATTATTTCCCTTTGATAAGACTATTGTCTACTGATCCAATGGCAAGGCATATTTGAAGATACATGGCAACTAATCTTAGCCTTCCTGAGGAAATTCAGGATAGACTTTTTACTGTGAAGACAGGCAAAACTGGTGATTTTGACTTAACAGTACAAAATAATCCTGGGTGGTTTGAGGTTAGGTTCCATTTTATCTGGATTGCCAAGGATCAGGGAGGGTGTGAATTGTATAAATGGTAGCAGTTATGGCCCATCTTTACTCCTTCCTCCATTATGACACCTAGATAATACAGTGATTGGCGCTGTGTGAATATGATAAATGGATGGATAAAGATGGATGGATTGATTTTTTGTTTTTGTTTTTGGTAATAGATTATGATTTTTTGAGACTCTCAAACACTCCATAGTCCTGTTAGCTCTTTTCAGAGTATTTGTGTGTTGCTCTGGTGTAGAGCTAGTTTAACAAATCAGTGTTACATAATAGAGTAAGAATACATTTGTGGAGCCCAGTACACCAGGCAGAGATTATCTGCCAGCATAAAGCCCCTTTGCACCTCCACTCCGTGCTATTAAAAGACTGATAATCAAGTTTGGGCCTACAGTTGTGGTGGGTGAATCGTAGCTAGATGCCCTGACATGAAATTTATTACCAGACATGTACACATAATGTGGAAAAGGAGTGAAAAGGGAGGAAAAGATAACACTAGAGCTTCACAAGCCTTTCAGTTTATTTTACAAGAAAGCATTCGATGCAGTTAATCCCTGTAACCTGCATTTACATTAACACTTGCACCTCACACGTTGCTGCTAAGAACTTTTGGCAGCTCTTGGGCCCTGATTGTAGAGGTAATGCTACACTTGTCTCCTTTGCTCTCACTCAAGTATCTCTGGAACTAGAGAGGGGCACTCTGTGAAGTTTCTACTTGTGCACGTATGCATTCGTCTTGGCAGAGCTTCAAAAAACATTTGCTTTATTATTCATATGTCTGCTCATAGCGGCAGGAATTGTTTAGCTTCTTGCTTTCAGAATAAGAGCTGACACTAATAAAGAATAGATCTCTCATTATCGTTCTCTAGCTCAATGGGGAAAACCTGGAGGAGTCTCTGACAGTCCTCCCTCTATCATATTATATTTGCATTTGGTAATAAAAGTCCCATAATGATTATCCAGGTATTTATATGGCCCTAGCAAAAGTTATTGAAGTCAGTGGGGGATTAGCAGAGTAGAAGCTGGGTTAGGGCCTCCAGATTTGGCCCCATAAGGCAATATAAGAACATTCTGAAAAGAAAAGTTCAAAAAAAAGAGAGCCAAAACTTGCTATTTCATATACAGTTAGGGAAGCTGGCAACATGGATGCGATGCATAAATCCGAATACAGGGGAACTTCCCCCGCCTCGCTGCATTTTCTCAAAGGGCCTTTATAGGGCTTCCTTAAAAAAACAAACTAAATGGCTGGAGAAGCCATATTGATCCAAAGGCCCATTAAAAAGCTGAAATATTTGGTCATCCTTCCTATAGGTTCAACCCGGGATTCATCCATCGTTCAAGTGCATGTGTCGCACAAGAGCCACGTTCCCGTTCTGTAGAGGTCCATTGCAGTGTTGATGGTTTTCTAATGCCAGGAATCTGCTCTGCAGTCAGGCAAAGAGATAAATCAAAGTTGTATGCACTGATGAAATTCAGGAGCCAGAAGTCACCATTGCAGCCCATATAAATCCCTGAATGCCATCCCCTGTGCTTTTGTCCATGCTATTAGAGTTCAAAATTATCTGCCCCTCTTTGCTGATGTATGGATTAACTGGCTCCCCAAGTGTTTACTAACGGTTATCACCCAGTACTTTGGACGTTATCAGAGGAAGGGACGCCTGCCGCGGGGCTTGGTCTCTCACCCTTTCTATTACCACCTGTCATTGGCAGAGAGTGTGCTGTGAAGCTGTACAGTCACAGTGTACAAGTGTAGATAGTTTCTGACGGCTGATCAAAGGGGAGAACCAAAGGCCTGATAACAAGGACGTGTTTCATGTACTTTTAACTTTGAGAAACATTGGCATTTGCATTTTTTCCCCTTCGTAGGCTGGCAGAAACCAGGCACAATAAATGCGGCATATTCGGTTTCCTAATAGTTGAGTAAATGGTATGTGTTTGAAGCAACGAAGCATAACTGTAATCAAGTGGGAATGATTTAAAGTAAGCCTTCACAGAAGACTTGCTGTATAATAAAGTAGAATCATTTTAATTTGTACTTTGAAGTGATCTTGGATTCGGAATCTAATCTTTGCATTCAGCAGAACATCATGTACTATTTTGAATTAGGAAACAACTTCAAGTTAAGGAATTAGTTTAAGTATCTTTTCTGGAGACTGTATCATTGCACTCTGTCACAACAGCCAGCATCTCCACTATTGCATCACTGATGAAAGGGGCGCTGTTCAGGTCTATTTGGCCTAAAGTGTCATTTTTGTAGAAACGCACTCACACAGAAACTTAGATCAATAGAAGCGCTTTTTTATTCCGCTGGAAACATTTTTTAAAAATAAAATTAACATTGCACTCCATCCTCCAAAGCTGTGTTCAAAGCCCAAACAGCACAATATTGTGCTGGTGCATGAGAACATGAAAATGAAATTGACTAGAAATTTTGACTGTTAGCAAAAAGGAAACAACTAGTCTATTTTCATTGTCCAAGATAAGAGGAATGCAAAAAGTTCAACAAATACCTAGTAAAAGACAAATCCGATTTTTTTTTAAATTTCATTTTTAATTGTCTAAGATGTTATTAGTGACATAGACCACAGATTTTTAAAAAAATAAATTCTCTCACTTATACTGGCTTTACACCAGTGTAATTACATTCAGTTCATAGGAGTTCCTCCTGTGTTACACTAGTGTGAGAACAGAATCAGGCCCATGATTTTTAACCTGACAGTTTTGCTTTCAAATGATCAAAAAAGGCTACTAGTTTATTCTGTAGCTACCTGTTTCTGCTACGCATTGTGTATTTTAACGTCACTATTTTAATTAATGTGCCAAAATCTGGCTTTCAGATACATTGTGAACTCGGATTCCAAACAGTTCAGCCTTTTCTGTGAATTATTGCAATGTTAACATATTATGGGTATGGACATAGATTAGTTCTGGTGTCTACACTAGTCAACAAGCATTTCCCATTTGTTTGTTTAAAGGTGCCTTTGATCGGAGCGTGACCCTGCTGGAAGTCTGTGGAAGTTGGCCTGAGAGCTTTGGTCTCCGTCACATGTCTTCCATTGAGCACACCGAAGAGGGCCTTCGGGAACGGCTGGCTGATGCAATGTCTGAGTCACCCAGCAGGGACATAGTGGGATCAGGAACAGGTACAAAGAAGAAGTGTGATCAGAGATCACATACATCTCACCCAATGGTGATTTTTTTTTAACTCGTTAAAATTTTGCTTCCCTTTTTCTCAGCAAACCACACACATGACACCTCTGAGATTACATGGCTTTTGCGAGAGTCTTCCCCAACCATGGGAGCAGTCTTTAATAGGAAGAAAATATTGGCAGATCACATAAGTACAGAATCTTGCAATCCTCAAAATGTCTTTAAGAGAAATGTTTACATTTTAGGCTTTTTTTTTTCTGTATTGCTCTGGTGACGTGGGCCCAAAGAGTTGAGCCCCCCTAGCATCAGATGCTTTCTGCAAACTGCTGTTTGTGCAGACAATGATCAAAACAACATTCAAATTAGATTCTGTCTGTGTAATTATCTGTTCTCGGTAAAGCCACTATATAGTGCTGGTTCTGTAATCCAAATTAATCCATCTTCATCACTGTCCATTATATTGATAAATTATACAGTGTATTTACATAAATGGAATGGCACTTCAGAGATTACACTGCTCACAGCGGCCCTAGAGACAGGAATCGCTCAGAAATGCTAGCGCTAAGAGTAATTGTGGGTTTTACTTCTCTTGTTAATTCTGAATTGTTTTAAAAATACCCTCTAGTAAAAGGACATATCTGACTATGATCTGTGCACTATTCATGTTGTGACCAGCAGCTAATATCAGTGGTAGCTTCTAATATCAGATGCCCACTCATTTGTCACCATGTCCTCATTTTGGCGAGATGCCTGGGAAGAAAAAAAGAACGAGCTATAACAGTGAACATCTGAACATGCCAACATATTGGCATTATGTAAGGCCTTGTATATTAGAAACTGACTTTTCTCTTTCTGCTGTGTCCCCCAGGTATTCCTGAGGGTTCCCCATTCCACTAACCTCCCATTAGTCCCCTGTTGTTGTTGATCCAGCTGTAGAGGACTGAATAAGACTCCCATCAGTGCTGGCCCTTAATTTGCAGTGGAGTCACTGTTGAGCAACACAAGATACTCCACCTTTGTCATAGGGCTGCCAGTCCCTGCTGTCTCAAGGAAGAGGAGCCTGGGAATGGAAAACCTGGGGCTTGCACATGTCATGTCAAATAAATATAACTTGGCTTTCTTGGTCCAGAAGCAACCTTTACATCCCACACTGGTAATCTTTGACCTGTTTGGAACCTCTCGGACTTTATACATCGTTGCTGGATGACGATGGAATTAAGTGATGGTTTAAGATTGGCAGTTGACAGAAAGTGATGATCTAAGCACTTGATCTGGGTTCCAGTTCCAGCTCTTGTACTTATTCCTGTTGCTGCCTTGGGCAAGTTACGTAACATCCCTTTGGCTCAATTCCCTCCTCTGTAAGATAAGGATAACTATACCTCATAGGATTGTTATGGAGCTTAATCCTCTAACAGTTTCAAAGTGCTATAAAAATGGAAAACGCTCTACAAGTGTTTTATTTATTTTGGTACGTATTGATACCAACTATAATGCACTTTGGAGGGGCATCGTCCATATAAAGCGACGGGCCATCTACCCCCCCCCCCCAACCTGTGCATTTTACAGCCTTCTCAAAGGGTCGTGGAGTTTGTAGGATGATACTTGCTGTGACAGCTAAAGCAATCTGGAGATGCTAGGTTAAGGTGACTAGTGACACTGCAGTTCGTGGGAGCTGGCTCTTATCCTTCAGCTAGACCTTATATGGGCCTTAAATACCCTTACAAATATTGGGCCAGATGCTTCTGCATGGCTGCTTTGCACCACTAGTGAAATGTGGCCCTAAAGTTGCTTTAAGTAGCCCAAGGAAGTTCCATCACCGTTTAAGAAGGAGCCTCTTGTGATGTTCAGCTAACTTAGGGACTCTTACCTCACTCAATCTTCCTGCTGCCAGCAGAGCAGGGAAAAGGAGGAATGGCCAGAGAAAATGGGGCACCCTGGCACTATACTAATCCCCAGCTGTGTTTTCACTGCCCTGTGGCTGCCACAGCCTAGTAACATTTAGAATATTACTCAAGCTGCAGCCAGACCAAGGGAGGCAAGAGGTGAGTTTCAAGCACACACCTCCTTGTCCTGCACACTTTCCAGCTCAGTCATATGACAGAATCTGGCCTATTAGCTTTAACAGGAGCTGCAAGAGCTCTGGATCCAGTACCTGGAAAGAGTTAAAAAAAAAGTCTTCTAATATTAGGAAACTTCCATTCTGGAAAGAGGATTGCTTTGTTGTTATGGGTAGTTCACCCAAAGAAGTTGGACTTTCCCCTTCAGAAGCTGTCTGCTCTTCAAATATTTGTAAGTGCACCCAGAGACTCTGGTAGCTGCAGATTATAAATCAAAAAATAAGAAAGAAACCTAGTGCTAGATTTTCCTTTCAGTTTCACAAGTGCAACCCCACTAATTGCACTGGGCATCCGTTTTATTGGGGGTTAAACTGACATAACAAAGATGAAATTTAGGCCACAGTATTTAGCATATAGGAGGCTTATAAGGGTGAAAACAAAGGTGAACAATTTTCAGAGGGAAGCCATTCAATTAAGTCTTCCAAAAAGACCGTTCTCCTCTTTTCCCCCCAGGCATATACATCTTTCCTTTGGATAATCTTTGTACAGTGTAAGATATATACCATGCAAAAGCATGAACTCTAGGTATCCTAGCGTAGTAGCAGGTAACACTGGGATTACCTCAACTCACCTGTGAGTTACATGCATATTAGCCCTCAACCATGTTGTTGTTTGTTGTTATGCATCGGGCTCTGTCTAGTCAGTACCACATTTTCTTCTCAGGAACTGGGATTTGAGGCTCAAATCCTGGCAAATGTTGGTTTCATACAGGAGATAAAACTGATTCCTAAGGCTCTGAACTCCTATGTGCACCTCACCCCCACATTCCCACCCCATCTCAACTCTTGAACTCAGCTTTCCCCTTTCATGAGATCCACATTATCAAATGGCCTTACAAAGTGTGCTGCCCTACTGTGTTGAGATGTGGAAGATCCTCTTGCCCAGGGAATCAACCCGCATCAGTAACATGGCGTAGTTTTTCTCAGACAGACTGGCAACCAGCCATTTGCCAAGCAGCTGCGTATCACGTTAAAGGGCTAGCAGCTATATACTGGTTAGGAAATTGAAAAAGATAAATTGATGATATATCACTCCAGATCAAACAAAGGAGTGTCCTTGTTGGCTCCTAGTAAGTAGGATTATTTTAACCCCCCAAAAAAACTAGCCACATCTTGACAGTCTTTGGCTGAATTAGCCATTTGTCTCTTTTATAAAAACACACAAACTTTTAGCATGGCCCTTGCTTCTTAGAATTCCTGTCGGCCCTGTCAGTCTGATGAAATGATAGCAAAGACATCTGTGCTGAGGAACACCATAAATTTGCTTCCCCCTCCCATTAGTTTCTATATTGCTACTGACTCCAAATATACAGTATTTATAGTGCCGTGTTGGACCCAAAATTATAGAATTTATAATCCCCATCTCTAATTATCCTAAAAGTGACTTATTTTGACTTAAAGTGATGGCTGGCTTTCATCCTTGTTTATGCTTCTTGAATACTTTGCAGACACAATGTTTAAAAACATTTTAAAGACATTTACTAAACCACAAAATTGTATGTGAACTGTGGCGTAAAAGAATGAAAACGACTAGCACTGAATTGAAACATATGCTCTATGCTCAGTTCTCAGTGTCTGGATGGACAGACGAAGAAATGGACAATGGAATGGACAGGGAGACATTATCAAGGGCTCAATTGGCTCTGACATGCTCTTAATGGCAAGAGATAAATAGATTCTTTTAATGCCTTAACAGTTAGGACATAGTTGGCATGGAGATTTGTATAGTAAGCAGGATTGATACCTATAATAGTACACTTGAAACACGTGCTCATAATCCAAAGGTCCATTTTTTGCAGTAGATATTAACTAATTCTTTGTTTCTTACCTGCTCTATTACTTGGAAATGCTGCCGTAGCAATGTATTATTTTGTCTCAAGTCTGACATATAAATTCCACCCTAGGTAACTCCCCTCCCACCCACCCACCCCAAAAATGTACTATAATCAGTAAGCAGAGGGGTAGCCGTGTTAGTCTGGAGCTGTAAAAAGCAACAGAGGGTCCTGTGGCACCTTTAAGACTAACAGATGTATTGGAGCATAAGCTTTCGTGGGTGCATGCATCCGACGAAGTGGGCATTCACCCACGAAAGCTTATGCTCCAATACCTCTGTTAGTCTTAAAGGTGCCACAGGACTCTCTGTTGCTATAATCAGTAAGTGCATTAATTGATGCAGGCTTCCCAAATGTACATTTCTTAAGCTTCCAGGTCTTTTTGATCATCTCTAGACTTAAAACAGGAATTTAGTCCACAATATGGGATGAGAGACTTGCAATGTGCTTAAAAATAAGCGGTCTGAAGTGTAACCAGGGAAGAGTATTTCTGCTGTGCAGTTTCACACTTCTGTATGGTGTTAGAGGTAAATATGCTAAGTACCGTAGGGGACAGATTCGGCCCCCCTCCTCTGTAAGTGTAGTGGGTCTCAGAAGCAAAGAACCCAGGACAGTTTGATTCTGTGGAGGGCAAGATCTGGACAACACCACATAACAAACGTGCCCCATGCATACAGTGGAACCCAGCTCTATAGGAGCTCCGTCCACTTCCCTGAGCAGCTGAGTTAAGGGATGTGAGGAGCATGGTGAGGCCAGTGGATCTGCCACGATGCCATTGGCCATTCAATCTCATGGAGCAATGGGAACTACTGCAACCTCAGGGCAGCAGTAGTGGCCATGGTTGGCTCTGCTGCAGCTTTGCAGCAAAGGGGGAGGCAGGGAATTGCAACTCTGCCCCCCTGGGTGGGCTTGGGGAGAGGTTTAACCCATAGGCTGAGTTGCCTCTGCCCTATTGACTTCAGCGTGCCTTCGCAGCATAAGAATAATTCTCAACGATTTTGCAGGCTTACTATTATTTCTAGAAAGCACATAGATAATGCAGCGATAGATACTTTCAACAGATTTAATTCATTAAATAGTCTAGAAGGGAGAAACTTGTCTGCAAAGAATAAGTCACCAATCACCTGTAAACCCCCCCCCCCCCCCACACACACACACAAACAACACAAGCGTATTTCATGCTGTTTGGGATATTTTCTTAGCATAGAGTAAGGGAATCTGCTTCAGTCTGCTTTACATTGATAGACTTGATGCTGGCACAACCAGTGCCCCCATCAAATGCAGTACTATGAGCGTAATGCCACTGAAGTCAATGGGACTTCGTAAGTGTGGAATCTGACTCACTCTCCTCAGATGATTCTAAGTTCATACTGGAGTGCTCGTCTGCTAAATCTTCCCCATTACTGTTTGTATTTCAGCCTCGGTGTTATATTGCTGGCTCATATCTACTTTATTTTGCAAATAATACCAAAACACACATTATTTGGCAATCTTGGGATCCTTCCGTTGTTATATATTTGTAAGATTTTGTAAGGATGTGTGCCTTCTTACTGATCATAAAATATAGAGCCTTGCATTAGTTCAGTTTGCATCCTAAATCATGCAGCAAAATAATAATCTGTTTCTCTAAATTAATTTGGATCATGTGTCAAGAGCAGGGAGGGGTTCAAGCTAAAATCATGTATTCAGACACTGCAGAAAAATCCCCAATTTTTGCAGCTTGGGCCCAACTCTAGCTATGAATTTTGCTCCCAGCAAACTTTTAGCATTGCCATTATCATGGTCAAAAAAACCAACAAGATTTGTATAGAACAGTAAGAACAGAATTTAAAGGGAAATATTTTAAGCCCATTCTAATGTGACTACAGCTGAGTTTCCATGAAAGGCCAAGGTAAATTTTTTATTAGAGACCCCTGCAAAAATGCAAAATCTGTTAACTACCAACTTTGGAAGTTTAGGAACAGAAAAGGTCAAAAAGTCAAAGTTCCTCTGAGCCAATGGCTCAGCAAGTTGACATGGTTGAGGGAGAGCAGTTTCATAGCCAACGGTACACAAGAGAATGATGTGGCCAGCAGCACATCAGCCCGCCTCTGACTGCCTTAACACGATGGATCTGGTGCCCATTTTGCAGTTGGGTGAACTGAAGGTGGCCTTTCAGTGTGAGATCAAGCAAAGTTCTTCTGAACTTCAGGATTGGTATGAGAGAACTTTAGGAAAGCTCAGAATCTGAACTCACATCTAGAATCAAATGTTGCATCTGGTTACCATACTGTTACCCTGGGCTGAACCAAAATCCCAGACCTGAACACCTTCGAGCTTTGGGAGGGAAAGTTTTTGAAAACCTTATATGAATGTTGTGGTTTGCGCCTATCTCTGAAGTTCACGAAAAGAAATAAAGGGCACAATGCATGCATATATTGACTTCAAAAAGATGTTCATCTGCCTAAAATTGAGGAGCGAATGAATCTCATTCCCATTGATTGTTGAATTCTGCCAATGCTGAACAACTTCTATGTAGAACAAATGGGTAAGGTCACAAGCTCTGTGTGTGGAGACTCAAAGATGAGTAGACACCTATCTTTGGATGTTTAGTCCAGGAATGGAGTTAGCCACGCACAGTGATTGTCAGAGCCTGAATTATAAATAGTTAAGAGACAACGTCCCTTCCTTCCTCTTCTTTCCTTTCCTTCTTTCTTTATTTTAACTAAGGGAATTTTGTTCTTTCTCTTCCCTGTCAATCTTTTCTCAGTTCCAACCTTGAACTGGGTGGTGGACAAAAATTCAGCGTAATTGATTTGCCATCTGAAGGGCATTTTAGGCACTCAGACATCTGCACAGATTCAATGCAAAGGCAGCTTACGCAGCAAACACACAGACACATAAAATGACATTTTTACTAAAAGGGGGCTTTGAACGCTTGGGGCATTCATCCCAGGCTCCGAGACCAAATTCTCCCCTTGGATAACTCCAAGAGCTCCAAACAATTTCTACATCACAAGATTCATCTGAATAAAGTCTCAATATTTTTTCAATATATAGGAGTCTTTCAGAGGTATATTTTTCAAAGCACAGCGTAGGAGAAGCACACATTTACCGTCGTTATTACATTAACAGATTCTCATTCCGTTATCTCTCACACGCTGTATGGCAATGTACGTTCTTCCAGGTCCATTATGAGCACTGTTCAGAGATATAAATGTGTATCTCCCATCAGTCGTGACAGCCATCACACACCAATTTTCACCAGCTGAGGAACTGGTGTATCTTCCCACAAATCAATGGAGCTGCGCTGATTTACGCCGTCTGAGGGTTTGGCATTGCGTGCCACATTTCCTGCATGCTGCACTGAAAATGTATCCAGACGTGAGGTGTTTAGTGTCGTCTGATAGCTTTTTAATTCCACCCTGTAATGGGTTTGATTTAACTTTCTGAAATTTCTTCAGCATAATTGTAGTCATTGCCCTCTCCCTGTAGTTTTCTTCTGTGTAGTGTCTGTGTATTCTTATCTCCATTCTAGCACACCCTGTGTCTGCTTTCAAGAGCTTTGTCTCTTCATGTGCCGCATATGTATGCCTATCTTAGCTGGTAAATTATATACATCCTGCTAAATACATTAGATACCCTAAAATTGGGTTCCCATTCGCTTCGTCCCTGGACAACTTCAAGTTGCACACAAGTGTGCATTTTATGTGACTGTCCATAAACTTTCCATTAGCAGACAACTCATACATGCAGTAGGGCCAACAAATGCGTTTTTAACTTAATAACTATTACCAAATCCTTGGAATGTTGGCTATTAGCCACTGTTAAACCTGCACTGTGGGGGAACAGCGAGGTTCTCCAGCCACATGCTGCCAAATCAGCCATTTCCCCTTTAAAGCTTCTGTTAGCTGCACAGAGCTTGACAAGGAGTGACTCTATCTTTCACTGAAGTTTCTTTTGGGCCATACATTATTTAGGGACGTTTTGAATGGAGACGATGATGCCGCTACTAAAAATATTTTTAGTGTGAATTTAGGTTCATTGCCATTTGTAGAAGAAGCTGCAAGTCTCGTGATGTTTCTAAAGGGTGTGTGCGTACCAAGAGACAACTCTGACTTTCTACCATTTGATAAGCTGGTCAATTGCATTTATTTATAATCAAATGTTGTTTTGGGAAAATCCTTTTTATTTTTTATTATTATTTAAAAACAAATTAAAGACATATTTTATTTTTGATACAGACACAGCCGTTGAAGTAGCAGTAAAAAACATCTCCACAGAGAGGCACATGGCTTTGAAATGTTTTGGTATGTAACATAACTGCATTGTTATCAGGTCTTAACTTTTGCACAGAGAATATTTGTTGTTGTTTTAAAAGCAAAACCGCTGTCAGTTTTGAAAAGGTTTTTGGAAATGTCCAGTATTCACATAAGATGGTAACAAAGGGTAAAAAAAAAATTAAATGTTTTAATTCATTTAACAAGCAACATTGTTTTATCTCTCTTCTTAACCAAACAAGAGTTTCTTTGATTTTTTTTTTAAGTCAAATTTAGGATTCTGCTGTTCAGAGCAGGGAGGTCACAAGGCCCTAATGCATTTAGCATTGACTGCCCTCTCTTGTAGTGCGTCTATTAGTCAGTAATTTGATTTGTACCTATTCATTTGCAGTCCCTGCAGGAGCTCTGAGCTGGCCCCAAGTATAATTGGTGCTGTCTCTATTTTTACATCATTAGATTAGCCCCGACTCCTGGCCACTTGTTGTCTGCGCTTGTCTGTCCATTTATACAACCTAATGTAACACAAAATTCATTACTGATCACATTACTTTCAACTCTGAAGCCAGCCTTGTGATAAACATTTTGTTAACCCTTTCTTGCCAGTGTGCCGGTTTAGAGGACAAATGCACTTTCTCTAGGCAGGAAAATCAATATAATAATAAAACAAAGTGGAATCACATTTCTAGATTTGTCATTCCTCCTGGAGAAAGAAATGGAAAAAATGTAGGAGGTGATTAAATGATTACCATATCCATGCATCACCTGCTAGCATATGTGAAATGAGCCCAGCAACATCCTTCCTGTCATAATATGAAGAAGTGGCACGCTGTAGGGCCAGCACTTAATTTGAAACTTAATTTCTTACTCATTGTTCTCCAAGTGTTTTAGGTCTTCTGTGCAGACTATAATCACGTTATGACATTATTGGAACTGGACATTTTCCTTCCATTGCTTTGTCTCAAAGCAGTTAGCAGGAAAACAATTGACTTTCTCCTTAGAGATTTGTTGTTGTTGTTCAAATGATTAAGTAGATTAATTCTCTTACCGCAGTACATTGGTGTTCCACATGAAATTCTGAACAACCCTTCTTTTTAGTGTGGCTTCGTTCATGTTTGTCTCTCCTATACACTCTTATCCTTTTAAAGCAGTAGCCTTTTGGATCACTGGGGCTTTTGCCATTGATTTCAATGGGAATGGGAGCAGGCCATTGGAGGGATTCGTTTGGGCCTGATCCTTCAAGGAGCTGAGCATCTTTTTGGCTTCTATGCTTGGGGGGGCTCAGTACCTTGCAGTGTCAATCCCTCAAGATGGCATTTGCTACTTAATGAAATATAGGTTGGTACCCGCAAAATCTATTGATTTTAACAAGTTTCTAAAGTCATTTTCTAATTGCATTGCGTGGTTTGGAGCACCATCCATTTGGCTTTTTTACATGTTTATTCCTTTATTAAATCTTCCTTTTAAAAGACAAAGACAAAGCTCTAGGGAGTCTACTAGAGGGAACAATCCTGCACTGGCCAGGGGGTAGAAGACTGGGTAGCCTAGTAGGACTTCCCCATCTCTAACTCCAATAATTCTGTGGTTCTTTTTAGTGGCGCTTGCAGCTATTTGTATGTAGGCTGCAGCTTGGGGTCTGAGTATTTCTGGGTATGGGTAAATGGCTCCCACCATCCAGCAGTTGAGACAGATTGATGTTTTGTTAGCCAAATCCTGCTCTGACTGGTGGTATGATAGCAGAGCAAGGATGAAGACATGTGCACAGATCTGGCAGGCCAGGGCTGCATTCCGTGAGATGGGTACATGTGTACTTTGCAGGTTTCAACATCTCTGCATCCACCATCTGCTGGCTAGCGCTCACCGCTGATAGCACCACGGCCCAGTGCACCGGGGGTCAGAAGACCTGGGTTCCAATTTCAGCTGTGCTACAGACTTATTTTGTAACTTTGGGCAAACAGCTGTGCCTCAGTTTCCCCATCTGCAGAATGGGGATAATAATACCCACTTAGTAAAGTCCTTTGAGCGCAATGGATGAAATGTGCTACGTAAGTGCTAGAGGACTGATTCACCACTCCAGTTTTACACCAGTGTAAATACACAGAACTCATTACATCAGCCTAAAACTGGAGTCCAGCAGTGAAGAATAAGGCTGAAAGTATTCATTGGTATTAACAGTAGCCAGCTTGGGGACAGAAGGTACAGGCTAGTGTGCTATCTTAGCACAGGCCTGTGCTTTATGGAGGGATCCTGCCCTTTTGCTTGAACAGTGTAAAGAGGATCCCAGAGCCCTCTCACCTACCTCCTTAGACACCAGCTCAAGGTATTTGAGCCTTAAAGGGCAAATCCCTTGCACAGATGCACGAAGTCCCTGGAGTAGCAGGACTGAATGTAGTTCTGCTGCATAGGGGGCAGGTCACAAAGAGGCCCCACCAGGAGACTGTACATCCCCTCCATGCTGCAGAGCACTGCTGCAGACTTAAGGGAAGGGTGATATTAGCAAGTGAGTCCAGATCACGCCGATCCCCTGGCCAAAGCCCTTGTGTAGTGAGTCTGTAGCAGCCCACCATTGTTGTTATAGTCTGGCTGGTAGGAGAGGAAGGATGGTCCAGCAGTTCAGGTGGTACCTGCACCTCAGTTCGCTGCTCCACTTTGGGCAAGTCATTTAGTCCTTCTGGGTATGTTTACCTTGCAATTAAACCCCTGTGGCTGGCCCATGTCAGCTGAATCCGGGTCTCAGGCTGAGGGGCCATTAAATTGCTGAACCCCGAACTCTGGAACCCTCCCCCTCCCTCACGGGGTCCCAGAGCCCCGCCTCCAGCCCAAGACCCAAAGTCTGCACCACAGTTAAACAGCCCCTTTGCCTGAGTCCCGCAAGCCTGAGTCAACTGATATGGGCCAGCTGCAGTTTTTAATTGCAGTGTAGACATACCCTCTGTGCCTCAACTGTAAACTGGGTATAATAGCCCTGCTCTTCTTCACAGGGTGTTATGGGGATAAATATGTTAAAGATTGTGAAGCATGAATGGGGGGAAGGGCCTATAAGTATTTTAAATAGATGGATGGATGCTGAAGTAGTGGTTGTAGAATGTGGGGGGGGTGGCTGGCCAGATTCCAGGTTGGTGAGGGGAGAGGATTACATCTATCTATCTATCTATCTATCTATCTGATCATCTCAGTGTTTTATACTGTTGCCTATAGCCATAGTATCTGAGCATCTTCCATTAATGTAGATTCCCAGCTCATATTTTATACACGCTTTGAAAATCGGTCCCTTTGCTTAACTTGAAACAATATGCTAGCAGTAGCTAAATCCCCGTTCTGGCCTCTGTGTAGCATCTACGCCAGCCTCTGGTCATTAATGTACTGTTCTCTGTATCGTGAAAAGGAAAAGACCCAAAGTTATTGAAAAGCCCTCATAAAGTATGCATTGTGCTCATTAGGGAAAATAGGAGAGAAGGAAATAGAATGGAAACCATTTAAGCAATGCATTGTTAAGCAGGAGAACTTTGAAATGAACACTTCTTATTAGAAAGATACAATAAAGTATGAGTCACATTAGACAACAAAATAAACATTAACACGGCGAAATCCTTGTCAATAAATGGAAGGTCAAAGACCAAAACAGTTAAAATGCACCAGTAGGGGCCAACCTCTTGGCCCTGTGGTTTTTGTTTCATGCAGCCACAGAGGCCCGTGTTCCGCCGCTGCGTCCGGTCTCTTGTTCCTCAGACCTGCAGCCACCGGGAGTGCTGCGGAAACAGCTCAGCTCCTGAGATAACGGAAGTACTGCACATTTAGGAACAGCATTGATGGGCAGCTCTGAAGTGCCATCTGAGCCTCCTAAACCAAAGGAGGGCAGCATCAGTCTGTGGCATGGAGAGAAATAACAGGACTTTTCATAGAAGACCCCACTTTCCAGTCATAGGTGCGCAGACCCTTTTCTACTACGGTTTCATAGCGTTTGCTGCCTGACTTTGAATTAGGACACCAGTCATTTCCCTAATATGTTTCTTGAAAAGGATATCAGATAAATAATAACCTGAACTTTCTGAAAATCTGGATTTGCTATCCAAACTTGGCATTTAACAGAGTGTCTAAGGACCCTCACTGTCTTGGGCCCACAGCCCCATCTGATGACCCATATTTTTTCACCCCTCCTCTGGCACACTGGCTCAGTAGGCATAGCTAGCAGTGATACTGCCATTGTAGTGCTTAGAGGGGAACTAATCAGGAGGAGAGTGGGAGGTGGCCAGGGAAGTAAAGAAGGATTGACCACCAAATGAGGACAGCGACAACGGGGAGGAAAGAAGAAAGTGATTTACCTTAACAGAAGGCCTTATTGTAGATCAGCTGATCCAGTCCTTGCCTATCACTTCAGCTACTTCCTAATGCTTGGAATTGTCTTTTCTAGAGGCAACACTTCCGTCTGTAACCAGCAGGAGGTGATGTCTCTAAGTCAGACCCTGGGAGGTGCTAAGCACCGTTAGCTCCCTGGAAGTCAAAGAGCGTTGCAGTCATGGTATGAAAATATTATCCTTCCCTCCATTCCTACCCTCTGCCTTGTAGCATAAATAAAACAATAGACTTTTATTCATTAACATTTATGGGAAAATGTTAATATTAAACTGTAAGTGAAAAGCCATATCTTACTGAATTCTTCTGCTGTGTTATTGAGAGTCTAATTACATTTTGCATTTAAATAAAAACCAGATGACTTTCAGGACACTCAGGCGAGCATTCTGTAAGTGAGAATTTATCTTGCGATCTAGGTAAACAATGTCTCATCATTTAACAGTTATTATAAATAATGGGGTTTTAAGCACTTTGCTGGGAGTTCATATTGGCTCCATACGGGTTGCACTAAGAGAGAGAGAATTCAGTGACATCTTGCAGGCATCCGGTCAGAAGAGATTATATCCTGAGCTCTCTTCTCATGCTGTAGCATTTTTCATCCTACTCTGTTTATAGTTGCTAAATGTTCTATGCTACTATCCTTGGACAAAAATAATGCAGATATAGTTTTGCAGGCACTATTCGTTGCAAATGGAAAAATCTGACAAGCCAAAGTGACACTCAGCAAAAATGGAATTTGTTTAGGTCTATAGCATAATTCCATACAATTGCTTTAGGGAGTCATCAAAAGAAATATTCTTTTTAAAAGTTGGTTAGATCAGAGATCTTCAACTTTTCTGCTCAGGGTTAAAGAGGCACAAGGTAAAATAGATCTGTTTTATAAAATAATCTTGGCCTTTTTTGCTAGCACCTCCTTAAATTACACCAAATTCCATGATGATACAAGGAATAGATTAGAGAGAGATTAAAACCTTTAACAAAATTTAAAATCTAAATGACTTCCCCCCGTTTCTGCTCTTTATTTCCTTTTTACACTTCATCTTAAACAATGAAAATAGACAGGTCTGTTTTTCTTTTGTTGCGAGCCAACTCTTAATGCTTCACTTTATGGTTCTCATACATTAGCAGGATTTTGATTCATTAACATTCAGTTACCAGTGGTACTTTTTCCTCATAAATTGCAAAATCTTCTGCTTTACCATGTCACTTTTCATATTGTGTCCCCCAGTAGAGCGGGAATTGGTTTTCCCCTGCTGATAGAACTAGGTAGGACAGTGGAGGGACATTTTAAAACAATCACTCACAGCTGTTAGATAAGGAGAGTAGGGGTGAAATCATGCCCCTTTGAAGTCAATGGGAGTTTTCTCATTTACCTCAGTGGGGCCAAGATTTCATCCTATAGGCCTGATCCAAAGCCCTTTGAATGTAATGAAAAGACTCCCATTGACTTCAGTGGCCTTTGTATGAGGCCTAGGTTTGTATCCATGCATCTCTACCAATATTAATCCTAATTGGGGCCTTTTTGTCAGTGCTGTTTTATAGGCTGACCAGCAAGGAGAGTAATACTACAGCAGTTTCAATTCTGGAAAAGTTAGAGAAGGCCCTCTCAGCAAGTGCATTCATAGTTCAGTGTATGGGATTTCCCAAAACCTCTTAATCAAAGCCATATGATTTCCAGCAAACTTAGTAGCCATGTGAATCTAACACAGCATCTAGAATTGGCTAGACTGGTTATTTTAGAACACGGAAATTCCATTAATGCCATTGGCACAGGCAGCATTTGGAAATGCATGCTTGTTAGAAAGGTCTCTTTCCACCAAGGAAGTTGTTTGTAGTGTTTTTCCTCCAAAGGCACGTGAGCCCTTCTCCCAGGAGCACTCCCATAGTAAATGGCTTATTGGCCTTTCCATTGTTCAATAAGTGTTTTCAAGATCTGCTCAATAGTTGAACTTTGACTGTTATATTGTATACTGTGGTCTTTAAAGGGTCGCTGGGGTGGGACACTGCACCTACAGCTGTTCCTGTTGGCGCGTTTTGTCTGGGAAAACTCCAGGCAGGAAGAATGCGCCCAAGGGGCCACTACGGGAAAGGACACAGAATTAGCAACTGTTCCCACCCATTGCAAAGATGTGTGCTCCCTCAGCTCGGCCCACATGCTCCACTGTGGCATGTGGTGGTGGAGGGAGGGGTATGAAAAGACTTCAGTGGGAGCTATAAAAGCAGAGTACATTACAGAACTTTAGTCCAGAGGAGACCAAGATGTGGGTGACTGTTTCAAGAGAGAGATAATGGCAGCCTGCTAGCCAGCTTAAGATAATGGAAAGCCTTTGAGCCCTCATGCCTACCTCAGAATCCAGATGTGGCCTTCTCCCATGTGCTGAATAGGAAGTCCCACAGAGTCCCTCCTTGAAAGGCTCCTTATGCCCCCAGTGCTGTTCCAATTCAGACCACAAAACACACCCCACAGCTTCCTCTTTCTACTGCCAGAACACCTGGTGCATGCTTTAGTCTGGTCAGGGAGATCTTCCCAGAGAGTTCCCTGTTCACGTAGAGCAATTCCCTGGTCTTACATGAATTCTTCTAGACTTCAGCCAAGAGTTATTCTCAGCGACATGCTTGTTCAGGCTGCAGTACATTCACACATTTGGCCAGGTTTTAAAATGTGGAACTTCTTTAAAAAAAGCCTAAAATGTTAAAATTGATATTTTAATGATTTATAAAATAAGATTTTTCTAATTAAAGTGGATCCTTATTTTAAGCAGTTGACAGCTGCTCTCTGCTTTCATGAGAACAAATATGAATATGCTGCGCAGATGCATCTAAGTTAACTGAGGGCCAAATTATGCCTTCAGATTTAGCTTCCGTCAGAGCTCCTTTGCACGTGTATTTCCAAAGGTCAGAGTTTGGTACTATATGGGTAAGACATTCTGCAACCAATAATAAAAAGATAGGGCCTGGTTTGGGTTTTAAAAGAGTCTTGAGACATCTTTTAGTTTGTGCCTAAAAATAACTGAATCCACAGGGTGTTTGTTGGTTTGTTTGTTTTGACAGGCACAATTAAACAGGGAAACTAATTAAATAGTTTATTGTGGGTGCAATTATTTGTGGGCCTGCAAAAATTAAAGGGCATTTCTGAAAATCAGGCCAAGGTTGAAAAACTCAAGCTGCTTAAAGCAACGCCATCAACTTTAATCTGTAAAAACTGACTAATTTGAAAAATGTTGAGCTCCTGGTGGAGCAGGCAGCCCAGGTGTTCACCCCTCTTCTGCCATTTCCCTTCCCCCCAACCCCAATGACTCATCTTCATTTTCTAGCAATGGGGAAACTTGTTTGAACTAAGTATGTTCGTACACTCCACCTTTCCAGCCCTCTCTGCCTCTGGGCCCCTCTTTAGAACCAATCTCAAACAGAGTCCCTTTTGAGGTGTTCGTGAAATATTTGGATACACATTTGGGGTTTTCTGAACCTCCAGTTCCTGGGTCGGACTGGAACTAGGATGGTGGACATACTATAAAAAACAAAAAACCTCTCATGAGATTTCTATCTTAATTTTTTAGATTCAAGAGGCTCAGATAGTTTAAATAAGCATCTGGGACCAGATCCTCAGCTGGTGTGAATTGTTGTGACTCCATTGACTTCAAGAACTATTCTGAGTTTCACCAGATTGTCATCTGGCCTCCAAACTTTTGTCTGCTTCTCCAAACCAAAGCCACACTCTGAATCATTTGAGCTTTCGCCATCAGGGCATCCTTCTCCCTCAGGAGAAGAGCACAGAGTCCTTCTATAGCTCTCCTTACATAAGGGTCACTGTGTCATAGGTGTTCTGTTATTGGAATCTATACCAGGATGATTTTGCTCTGCAGTACTCCAAAATGAATTGCAAAGATGAAGGACTCAACAGTACTGTTTTTAGCAGAGGTACACACTTTAACATACTCACACACAGAGAGAGAGAGAGAGAGAGAGAGAGAGAGAGAAAACAAAACTGTAACAGCACAAAATGTGTCCATTTCCTGAGTTATACAGTACCTTCTTTTTCTAAATTAGGATAGTTAGGGGATCCAATCAGACGGGGGGGGGGAGGTGAAGCAAGTTTTAGACATGAAAGAAATTGCAATGGTTTTGAGGTTTAGGCATGTCTGAAATCTCTCGTTCAGCGTATCAGTGAAATGATGCCCAGACTGTGAGGTAATCACCATATTTATTATGTTGACATTCAGGAAGCTTTTCCATGATCAGATTGTTTCCTAGGACTGTTGAGTTGGGGATGGAAAAGCAGGCAGTGCTCATCTTCTCACTCGTTGATTGTCTTGAGCTGCTGTGATCAGATGAAAATAAGATGTGCTGTCGTATTGTGGGGGACACAGGGTCCCAGTCCCACAAGGGGCTGAGTGCGTTCAGCTCCTGTTGACTTTAGTGGGAATTGAGGGTGCCCTGCGCTTTTCAGGATCACGATCGTACTGAATAGACATGCTTTGGGCCACAAGAAGTAGGGGTAAGCCTGTATATTTTCTCCAAGACTTTTGGGCAGGACCAGGCAACCTGGAGCTCTGTTTCCAGCAAAGTGGCAGAACAAAGTTTAACAGCATGGAGTTGTTAAGGGTTGTGAACATACAGAATAACATTTGAATTTGAATTTCCCTGGTAGAGGGGTCTCTAATGAGCAATCAGAGGCACTCCCACAACCCTAGAACAAGAGACCAGAACCAGCGATTTTAATATAGTGTTTTCTCTGTAAATGCTTTTTGGTCCCAAATACACAGATGGGCTGCTTGTGTAATTGAAGATAAAAGATAATTCTGCTTAAATACATGAAAAACATATATGCACACTGGCTTGCAGCAGGAAAACATATATTAAATATGAGAAGGTACATTGTAGATCTCAAGATTTGAAAGCAAATGAAACCAGTTGGGATATTGAAGAGTAAACTTTTAGTAGCAGCATATTGTGACTTTGAAGTTTGGGGTTGTTTTTTTCCCTCCTCTTAAATCAAAACAATTACATCTGCTTCTTCATTTACAGGGGGGAGAACACACACTTTTGGAAATCTTGCATGAACAGTTAGTACATTTCACACTGTGTACTTCGGCTACAGAAATCTGTTTTCGATAACTTTTAGATTGTTCTTTTAGCTTTTGAAACTTCACATACTAGCTAAAATGAGCAACTTGTCTTCTGAAAGTGCCATTTAAGTAGCAAAATGTCCTAAACCTCTTTATAAAAATATACAGCTGTATGAAACTTGAGATTAGTTTTTAAAGCACTGCAGTCATCGTGAAAGTGCCTATCATGAAGAATATTGTCTCTCTAAATGCTTAGTCCTTTATCTGGTGCACTTTTAACCTTCCATAAAATGTTCAGAGCCTGGCTGTATGCCAAAGATTTGGGTATCTTACTGTTTATGTACCTAGTTGTTGGGGGTGTTTGGGGTTTTTCTTTTTAAAGAAAACACAACAAACTCCATTTATTTTTGCAGACAGAATGCTTTAAAGGTGCACACATGAAAATGTTTTATTCTTGTCTCAACCATCTCATCTTGCTTGAAGTTAGTCCAGACATTTATGTAAATGCAGATGTCCTCTTAATTTTTGTAAGTGTTATTCATTTGGCATTTTAGCATTGAAATAATGCACTACAGAGTAATTGCGCAATCTCAGTTGACTTTTGATGTTCAAAAGACTTTGTCTTCAGCCCTGGGGGTACGTGTTATCTTCTATATCCCCTCCTCCAAGTCGTTAGACCCTACCACCTTTTTTTCCTGACACGCCAGCTTTCATCTCCAATGCGTTACATTATAGAGAATTCTATGTGGATTCAGCCTTAGAGTTGTTGTAAGATAATTTGACAGTCACTAATATTTTGCAAAGGCCACTGATTTCCAATTTCATAGGCAGTGTTTGCATGTCTTTTGTATTCTAAAAATGTAATGTAGCCCCTTCTTTTGGGTCTCAGCATCTTTCCTGTTGGAATGGTGTGAAACAAATTCAATACAGTGATTCATTTTCAGTATTAAAATATCATATCTCTGCATTTACTCTTTTCAAAGTTGTCTACGGTCCGTTTACTCAAACAGCCGGTAAAAACAAAATTGCTACAGTTCTTACTGCTTCTGGGAACTTCAAATTTGTCACAACCGACTGGAGCGTCTTTAAATCCGAAATTAACAGTCAGACTATGGTTCTGCTGTTCCCAAAGCACAGCTCCTACCACTTGAGCTCAAGGAGAATCTTCATTAGCTCTGATCAGGCCTCTGACACACATCTAAGCATTTCTTAATTCTGTCCAATAGAGGGCAATGGTGCATCTATATGCTACCCTTTCATTGCCGTGAGGAAAAATTTTAACACCTGAGAAGGACACCAAGTTTACCTACTTTCAGACTTTATAATCTGATGCGAAACATCCTTCCATTTGCTTAATTGCTGATAAATTTAAGACAAAACAGCTCTTTTTATTACTGGGTCTGAAAAAAGGGTATGCCCCCAACTGGCTGTGTAGCAGCTGTACAAACACAGAAATCAAACAAGCCTTCTAATTTCCAGATAGAGGAGACATACATGCCACTAAAACAGCAGTGTAGAGGTGGCGACATGAGCAGCTGGAGGAGCTAAGTGCCCAAGTATGTACCTAGTGTCTTGGACAGGATCCTGCTTGGGGCAGCGGCACGTCTATTTTTAGCACACCAGCTCAGTCCGAGCTAGCGCCAGTATGTTTCATTGAGATGGAAATTGCACCTCCAGCTTGAGGTGTAGAAATCCCCTTCAAGTAGATATCCCTGAAAATGAGAGCAGACTCTGGTCTTTGGAGTTTCATGAAAGTTCTCGCGTGTGAACATATCCTGGTCAGTTCATTAACTGTAGCAACATTACAATAAAAGTGCTTTACTAATCCTTGTGTTAGGAAGAGTCACATAGTTCATAAACATCTGCAAAAGCAGGTCCTCAAGACTTCCGCTGTGTTAGCATAAGTTGCCTTTTACCCTTCATTGTACATGGGACCCTTTTGGAGGCGAATCCAGATGGCAGAATCTGCATAATGACTATTTATTATTTGTAATAAACAGTGCTTAGAATTCAGATAGCGGAGACAGATTGTGGCAGACACTGTACACACACGCGTTAAAACAGTCCCTGCCCCAAAGATTTTACAATCTAGATTAATAACAAGAAGATATAGAGCATCCCTACTCTCTAATACTTGGATATTCTAAGCAAGAGGACATATACAGTGCTCTGATTCTGAATAGTGTAGCTGCAGGGGGGACTATTTGCTTTTCTTCAAAACAAAATAAAGTTGCTTTGATTGTTAAATGAGGTTCTAATTTTTGCCTCTGAACTGTTCTTCCAAAAGTTGCTCATGTCTCCAGTGAAGTGTCATCTAACCTGGCCTTTTTAAAGAGAGACATCTCATTTCTCTTATCCTATGGTAAACCAAATACCAGGTTTGCATCCTAGTTTCACAAAAAGGCAGAGAGTACATTCCAGTGCTTCTAAGCACTTTCCATTTAAATTTGGATTGTAAAGGACCCTGTGCAGTAATCGTGGTGAATGACAGAAATGGAACTCAGAGCTTCAAACATGAGTTGCTAATATGCCTTGCCACTTCCTTGATTCCTAGCTATTAATGGAGTAATTCCTAATGAATCATCAGATGTCTGATAGACTTTCCAATGTGCACTAATTCTTACACTTCCCTCCCTTCCCCCACAACTCAGACCCTTGCCGGAACCCTGGTTCCTTTAAAAATGCCGTCGATATAACTCAAAAATATTCAGCACAGAAAAAGAAAAAGGGAACTTGACATTAGTTGAGCTTGAAAGGTTTGGTGCTGTGAAAAGTGACTGACGTGTGAAAAGAGGCTACAATTAGTTCTTTCCCCAAGCACTCTTCCATTCAGTCCAGGGTCACTCCTTCAGCAAGCTGAGGGCTTGAGTGTAATGTGTTGTGACAGTTTGAGATGATGAAGAATAATTCTTGTATTCAGAGTTGCGGCTGCTTCCCCACTACCCTGACACATCAGGCTGGCTGTCATTGTATCATTTATCCCGGCTGCATCTCTGCCATGCTGTACAGGAGTTTGTGCAATTCTCAGTAGGTAGAGTAAAGGGTCAGCTCTTCCAGCAAATGGTTTTTGAGGATATTTTGAAACTGTGCTTAACAGCCTGCTGTAGGGGAAGTCAAACAGAGAGAAAGGAAAAACCATTAGAAGAAATAATGCACTAGAGATGAGATTTTTGAGTAGCCATAAAGGAGATACCATGGCTTCAAGTGGACCACTACAGAGAAAGCACAAATAAGAAAGGCAGCATAATTTATGAGTGTTCCGGGCAAAAGAGGGCTATATAGATTTTCTTCAGGCATTGAATTAATGTGCCATATAAAATGGCTTCACATTTAGGCTTGGCAGGGCTTTATACCTTTCTAGATTTGCTGTGGTCCTTTGACAGTTCCTGAAGCTTTTTCGAATTGAATGTACAGCAACCTGGCTTGGACTGGTGCCTGATGTAGCTTGTTCTGCTCCGACACATACCTGATGATCATGAGCTTTGAGATAGGGCCATGTCCCCTCCCCCACCCCTCGTTTGTCACAAAGCTTAATAAAAGCAGAGGATTATTTTTGCAGTATGATGGGCCTGCACGGTAGGATCAGGCTTGGTATTTGAAAACTGAAGGTAAATATTAACAGAAATAAGTGCTTCCTACCAGTTTCTCGCAATTAGCTCACTAATGCAACAGAATACAGCATGTGAAGGAAATATATCACTGATGCTGTTTTCAGCCTTTGGCAGGGATGAAAACAGGACAGCATGGGGAGGGAGTTAATGGAACACACAGAGCCATGCATTTGAGTTCCTATTGCTCTGTTAATCAGGTTTAAATTGCAGTAGTACCTGAAATGTGCTCCGCACTTTCCAAGCACAGAGGAAGACATGCCGACTGTCTAACCCTGGATCACTCCCTGCAGCTGTCACTCAGTGGTCATCCTCTCCCTACACATTCCACAGCTCTGATTACAGGTCCCCAGTTTACCCCAGGTCTCTGATTCAGCACAGCCACAGATTGACAACAGGAGTGAAAGGATGATGGATGAAAAAAACTGGGACCTAGAGAAGGCTGAAAGAAAATCATTATTATTATAGTTACATGCCTCTCTGGGGCACCCATCATTGTGCTGTTATCTCTGTGTATACGTGTCCATGCACGGAGACAGCGACTTGGTGAGTGCCTGCACCCGCTGGCAGGGCTGGGCCTTAATCTAGGTGGCCTGTGTATAAATGAGAGTGGGGAGGTACATGTGGGATAGAGGCCAAGATTTTCAAAAGTGACTCTCGCCCAACGTGAAACACCTTAAAGGGGCTTGATTTCCAGGAAGTGCTGGGCCCCCACCCTTTGGAAATCAGGCCCCCTTAAGATGTCTTCCTAAACTCTTTGTCACTTTTGAAAAGAGTGGCCAAAGTGAAAGCAGAAAGAAGCCTCTTCTATCAAAACAAATGACCAGGCTTTGTACCATGTACCCTCGGGATAGAGGAATATCCTCTCAGCATAGATATACAGTACGGTCAGAGGCGGAGGGTTGTGTAGTGCTGTAGACACAGTGTACATCTGTGTGTAGTGCTTTATGAGTGTATGAGCACAAGCCCTCTTTCCTGAGGAACTTATAACCTGTTATAAACACCCACTGATAAAATGAGTGTCATCTCGGTGGGCATCCAGACTTTACACCTCATCCCACTGTGTTAGTGAGTCGTTGCCAACTCTGGTAAATTATCTGCTATTTCAATGTGTCTGTTGTTCTTCAGGTCCAAATCTTGCTGTCAGCGTTTTGGGTGAACCTCATCTGCAAGGCTTAGAATGGCTGCAATAGTATCGGTATAAGGAGTGGGGTCTAACTTTCTAGGTTGTTAACTGAGCATGAGGAAATATGATGGGGTTCTTCTCTGAAATTTACAGTGAAATAAGTATTGCAAAGTAGTCACCTCCCTACTCTAGCCACTAGAAACACTGCTTCCTGCAGCATTTCCACTCATGCCTTTTCTGTCCTGTCGACTTTTTTTCAGGAGAAACGAATTCTCTCACTCCTTCTGTACTGGGAGATATTGGTCCTTGCTCTGGTCTGTTCTACACTGGCATGCCTCCATTGATTTAAGAGGAGCTTAATCCTGATTTGCACCAGCAATAGATGAGAATCAGTGCCACAGCCTCCCAGGGCCACGAAGCCACATTGACACAAATCCGCACATTAGCGGGTAGAGAATAATTGTGGACAGTTATTTCTTTCCTGCCTTATTTTTAGAGCCCCATGGAGCCTGTTTCCTTTGAAATCTGGTAGATGTGCAGCACTGGAGATTAGTTTTTTGTTGTTGTTTCTTTCCTCAACACAGTTCAACTCACATGTGCCCTGAAGCCCTCTATTATTCTGTGATTCCCATTTGCTCTGCTGGTGGCGGTTACAGTGAGCATCAAAAGTGAGGAGAGGGCTGCTCTGTGCTCTCCTGAACTGGCTCCCTTCTCATCTCTTCAGCAGATGTTTCTGCCTATTTCTTTTTCTAGGCCAATCGGAACTTTGAGTCATTTCCCCTAGGGATGCGGGCAGGTTTTAGTATTTATGTCTCCAGTATTAGTGTTTGTTTATATTTGTGTTTATTTTTCACAGGCTTTTTAATGCCTCAGGGAGCCATTTAGGGGGCCAAAGTAATGCAAGTGCTGGTCTTCTCACAGTATTTCATTTCCTTGATAGTGGAAATGCGATGAGAAGAGCAGGTTTTGTGTTATTTTGACCCCATAAATAACTCCCGGAGGCCCCCTTCTTCCTTCTCCTCTCCACTTTGCAGACCCTGAAGACTCAACCCCGGTTTTCTTGCCTCAGCAGAAGCAAATTGAAGTTATCGCAAATAGCCAGCAAATCTACAAGACGGAATGTGTTTTATGTGAGATGCGATTTGTTGGCTAGTATACAGGCCCCTTAAAGTGTATCATCAGAAGTTGTTTTACTGCTACATTTAAGGAAGTTAATACATCTTGGCAGTATAGACCTGTGGAAATGTAGATGAAATAACCTGCAGACAACCTAGGGCCAAGTCCATTCCTGTCTTAACTCACCATGGAAGCCAACAGAATTACACCAGGGACAGATCCGTCTGCCAGTATTTGAGCACCGCAAAACTTGTGACCTCCCACAGCCAACATAACCAAGGACGTTCCAAGCTGAGGCTACCATTCTGCCTTTCACTCACTTCCTTCTGCAGGTGGATTTTGATTTTGAGTGAACTTAGCCCTCTGTTTATCCACAGAACAGGTACAGCACAGGCAGCAGCCTTGCAAGCTTCCTTACAGCCATGCCAATGACCTGGAGGATTCACCTCTGGGGTTGAGAAGGTTCTAGAACAATAATACGTTACACTTCCATAGCGCTGGGCAGTCAAGGATCTTGGAGTGCTTTCCAAAGTTGCGTTAGTAGAATTATCCCCTTTTTACAGACGGGGAAGCAGACATGGCAAGATTAAGGACTTGTCTACACTTAAAACACTGCAGCTATGCAACAGCACCGTTGTAGCATTTCAGTGAAGACACGACCTACACTGATCAGTGAAGCTGTCCCATTGGCAAACGTGCTCCACCTCCCCGAGAGGCAGTAGCTAGGTCGACCCATTGCCCTAGAGCTGTGCGCACCAGGGGTTAGGTCGTCTTAGGGGTGTGGATGTTTCACCTAACTTCCGAGTGTAGACTAGGCCTCAGACTTGCCCAGGGTCACAGGGGAAGGCAGTGGCTGAGTAAGGAATAGAACAGAGGTCTCCTGACTCCCAGTCCATTAATAGTCCTCTTTCTTCAGCATTTAGGCTTACACTCATTCAATCCTTCATCTGCCTGCTGAAATTGCCAGTGAGATCCACATGTGAAAATGGGTGTTTTTATGTGAGCAACCGCAGTATGATTGCCAGATACACTTCACATGGGCCATACGATGGTAAAGACCGTTGTGCTTTGCCATCCTGGGCTGGATTTGAATTCTCAACCTACCAAAAAGGCTCATTATCCCCTGAGCCATCCAGGCCCCCAACGTGATGTCACTTTTGAGGTCCATGCATATTTTAGAGGTGTGCTGCCCCTCCCCCTTCCCCACTGTGTAAACGGAATAGTTAAGAACAGAACTTTTAAGAGGGAGATTTTCAAAGGTACAAAAGTATCCAGTTCCCATCTGTGCCTTTGGAAATCTCCCCCAAATTCACTGGCTTTGCTTGGCTTATGTCACAACCTTAACATTACTTAAAGGAGCTTTTTGTTTTAATTCCTTTATATTATTTTAAAACGGTAGATTTTAAAAAGGTGGACAAGGGAAGAAGTAGGAAGGTAAACCTCCACCATTTAACATTTTCCCCTGTTTTAATCATGATGATATTATAATTTTTGAGAGTGTTTAACAATATCGGACCGGGAACCTTTTATTTTCTTTAAAAGACGTATCATTTAAAAATCTGTCTGTCCTTTGATAAATTAAGTCCCAGGCTAATGCCTCATTTCCAGGGTTTCAATTGGCAGAGATTTTTTTTCCCCTCTGAACTGTACATACATGAAAGAAAGAAGTGATTTAAAATGGAAATGCTGAAATGTATTTAAATAGACACCTCTTAAGGATTGTTTGAAAATCATTCGAAGGAGGATTTTTGTGTGCTCATGATGGTTCATAATATTCTCCTTGGAAGCTTAAGTGGTTGTCTTACCAAATTTGGATTTCATCTCTAGCACACATGCACGTTGCTTTGTTACTGCGGGGTTCTTAATAAGTGCTGCTGGAATTGATTTGCCTTTAAGGAAAACAATATTGAAAAACCTGCTGTGAGGAAGATAGACATATTGAAAGGCTTTTGCACAGACTGCAATGAGATATAAGAGAAAGAAAGATGGCCAAATGTCAGGAATGGTCTAGTTATTACATAGTCCTGCCTTGAGTGCAGGGGACTGGACTAAATGACCTCCCAAGGTCCCTTCCAGTCCTACATGTCTATGATTTTATCCCCCTTTAAAATGCTTCCTTATCTGATTGACATTCAGGGATGTAATGACCATGCTGACTTTGTCTATTGATGTAATAGCCATGAGCCTGACGGCCATATTTACAATGGGGTTGGTCTCTGGTGACCATGAAATGCCTATGCCCACATTGTATAGCTGCTCTGAGGGGCGGAATAGGGAGCAGCCTTCCCAGGTGCATGCAGGGGTAGAGAGCCTGTGTTCCTCTTAGTGGTGCTTTATAATATAGCACTTGGGATTTGAGCAATGGCACCTTACATATCAAAGTATGTTGCACCTCTGTCTTGCTGTGTAACTGGCTCCATACAGAGCAGAATGTCCGTAGGCTTTAGGCCTCGTTGGTCCCTGTGTTCTGGATGGATCCCTAAAGGGAATCATCTATGAAACCAAAAACACCTCCCCCTCTGTAGAGGGAAAGGGCCAGAAACAAACAAGGGGATCAGCTAAATCTAGGAGACAACAAATGAAAATACAGGAAGGTAGCGTAGGTCATAGGTTTAAAATCAGGGCTTCCAAGGGGGACACAGAGCAAAGAACCCCAGACACTGCCCACTGCTCCTCAAAGGAGTCCAGGGAGCTGCTCAGAGGAACTCTGCCAAGAGACTCACACAGGCTTTGGGGTGAGAACTTCCACCCAAGGCCTGTTGGTTTTCTGATGTGTTCCTACATGCAGCCAGAACTTGGGTCTTTGTTTCTACTTTAACCATTAACCTAATCAGACTTTGTTCATTCTCATTTTTAACTTGATTTGTGTAGTGTTGCGTTACAGTAGCATGTAGAGGTCTGAGCTGAGAGTGAGGCCCCATTGTGATGGGCGTTGTACAAACACTTAGCAAGCCTGGCCCTGCTGCAAAGAGGTTACAGTCTAAACAGACAAGACAAAGGATGGGATGGGGAACGGAGGCAGAGAGAGGTGAAGCAGCTTGCCCAAGGATTACACAAAGAGCTCAGTGTCTCCTGACTCCCAGTCCAGTACCCCATCCATTAAACCTCAACTCCTCTCCAATTTTCTTATGCTTTTCTCAGTGCTGTTTTACTCTCCTTGGCACTAGCCCCCATGGCGCCCCTAGTGGTGGCGAGATGTAATGCAGGCAGTCTCCCACAGAGAGCGTTCTTCTTCAATGACTATCTACTGGTTTGTAATGGAAAGATTTTCCATTTCATAGTAGCAGTAAAATACATACAGATGAGTGGCCTAATTTGCAGAGGTGCTGAGCACTGTCACCTTGCACTGAGAGGAACAGGAGCTACCGTTGCTTAGCGCCCCTGAAAACCCTTAAGGCTTTGATTCTCAGGGAAAAAATCCCACTTTAAGATATTAAGTAAATCACTGAGGAATGGCAAATATAAAGGCACTGTTACTAAAAAAGGCTGGAGTTATGTAACGCCTCTGCCAGAATCTCATGCACTCTTCCCCCCACCTATAAGCTGGCATTTTGCTGCTCAGCATTTGGGCTTTTGGGCTTTGGGACTCTACAGTACTGAGGAAAAATAAATGCTGCTTCTTCCTCCTCTTTTTTAATGGTACTGAAAATGCAGCACTTGCCTGAAAATCAATTATGGTTTTTTAAAAAATGAGCGAGCGAGAGAGAGAGGAAAGTAACCTCATAAGGAGTTCAACAGCCCTAATGATGTTTGATTGGAGCCTACCCATGTTCTGTCTTATTGGTGATGGCTACACAGTGGGTGAAAGCTCTGACGTGAGACATTTAACCAAAGCCAGCTGTGTGCAAGGGGAGATAAAAGCACAAAATCAGCCAGGATCAGCACAGTGTTCGTGTGGGATACACCGCTCATTTCTGATTTAAATGACTGTTTTTACTTCCTGAACTCCTGGGACAGTTAGGATGTGAAGGAATATGAAGACATTAACAAAACGCTGTCAAGAAAACCATGATTCGGGCATTGTCACTGCTTCTTACAGGTTGACAGACTTCCTAGAGGTTTGTTTTTTCGTGTAACCTATGCCAATTATCTCCCTTGCAAACTATTTCCATGATCAAGTACTAAATTTGCCATGTCTTACTAGATGAGGTGTGAATTCAAATGGATCTATGAGCCCATCTATGCACATGTACCTCGTATTAATGCTAAGAGGAACTGATAGAAAGGTACTTGGATGGGGTGTTTTTTGTTTTAGAGACGATGCTTGTCGCTGGGGCAGTGCATTTTACTTACATGCTTGTCCTTATCTCTGAGTCTCAGCGCAATAAAGGGACTGTCATCATGTTTATAAATGAGGTTGAATCCCATTGTGAGAGTGAACTCCGTGAACGGCAGCGATACAGTCAAATTCGGCGGCGAACAACATTTAGAATCATTCACCCAAATCCTGCCATCCTTGACTCGCTTCCTAGCCAGTCCTTGTTCACGAAAAACTCCCATTGAAGTCAATAGGGAAAACTCTTTGTCTGTCTGTCAATCTGTGTGCTCCATGTGTTTATCCTGTACCCTTCACCATGGTACCACAAGTGCCTTTCAACATTATACCAATCCGGTCAATGGCCTACAGATAGACTCTCCCCCCCTTTCCCATAGCAGAATTATTAGGGGCTTCACATCATAGGTCTTACCCCTTTTTATCCAGACAGCTTGAGTAGAAACAGAGTACGGAGCGTGGGCTTTGGCCCTCACTTTGCAACTCACCAGAATATTTGTTGTAATCTGTCACTGAGTGGCTGGGAGAGGATGCTTGTGCTCTACGTGGGGTCCTGCCTAATATCACCGCTGAGTGCTGGAGAGTGTGAGACTGCCCAGTCGCATTGCCCGCACGCTGCCGCTCAGTCAACGTTTGGAGTCAAGTGGCTCACGCAGAGTCCAAGTTAGAAACAATGTTCTGCCCACACAAAAATCTGAGTGTTTCAAGAGTTAAGACCAGCCCGGGAAGGAATGATGCGTGTGTGATTGCAAGAGGGAAATAAATCCTGTGCAAATGTAGTAACCTTAGACCCCTGGGCCTGTTTACAGACTCCTCCAGCCCTCTGCAATCTCTACAGTTTCGTCACCTTTTAGTGATGTAAATGGACGCTAACCATGATCATTTCTGCTTTCTTCTTTTGCTTTGAGATAGTAGCCCGAGCAGACAAGCACCCAGGAAAGTTTATTGTTTCTGTTTGCCTCAGAAACCACAAAGATGCTTTCCGCTGTAGGTAGGAAAAAAGAAGTTGTGGAAAATCCTTTTTTAAATAGGCTGTTGAACGGCATTGGTTGAGTGCAGTTGTTGCAAGTCACAGTTAGCGAGTATCACAACTGAACTCTTTTTCTAGTCCGGTCATATCACCAGCTCTGCCTATTAAGTGAAGTGATGCCATTGTTTGTCAATAGGACTTCTATAATTCTGCTTAGTTCAATCTTGCAAATCTCCAATTTGGGATCTTAATATATTGCAAATCAATGTACTCGTCTCCAAGGAAGTGATTATACACCGCATCTGAAATTGAAATACAGAGTTTAGATGTCTTAATCAAACTCCATTTTTATTCAGACTGAAATATAAACCTAGCAAAGAAGTAGATACGATGCCTCTGGAGTGTTTCGTCAAATCACCCAGTAAAAGGTGGATGACGAGTGAATGCAATGTTAGAACAGCAATACAATAAACAGATTTGTCAGTAAAATGGCCTTCTAATGGCAAACGTCCTTCTTTTATCTGAAACATTAACCAGGGCCTGTTTTCTCATTCCATTTCAGAGCTTCAGCGAGAAGGAAGCATAGAGACTCTCAGTAACAGTTCTGGTTCCACCAGCGGAAGCATTCCACGCAATTTTGATGGTTACAGATCACCTCTCCCGACAAACGAAAACCAGCCTCTAAGTCTTTTCCCTACAGGATTCCCTTAAATTAGCCAAACATACGAGGAGAAATTCAGACTGGCTAACCAAATGTTGCTCCAGCTAAACAGTTTTGATGTGTATTTCACCCACCCGTTAGCTGCACCACTGGATGGTTCTCATTACACTAATAAATATTGACAACTCTCCTGCTTAAAGTCTTCTTAAAATATATTGACAATTTATTGAGTTTGTTTTCCTGTGCAATATTGATAAGAAGAAACTCTTTCTTCAATCCTTACAGCTTGGTGGCTTCGTTTTGGTGTGTTCAGGAAGAGACCGTTGAGAGGAGAAATACTTTTAAAATCATTTTTTGGTTGAGCCCATGATTTTACAACCATTACTTGCTTTTTCGTGTTTAAAAAAAGGGCATCTGCGTAACTTGAGTGGTGAATTAGCCATCCAGCCGGTGAATTCTAGCTGTTTGCAAAATTGAGGAGCATTGAAGAACGAACTGATGGGAGTGAAAACTTGAGGACTGTCTACGAGACAGATGGCGAATAGGACTGATATGTTATTACTTCGTTTATGCATCTCTTTGCTGTCCTCCTTTGGTTCCCTGCTGATATTAATTGATGCCAGGAGTATTACAAATGAAGAAGTTTCTTTTTGTTCTTGGGAAGAATTATCTTTATTGCTCCAGTTTTATTCTAGTCATGTGTTTTAGAAATGTTCTTAATTGACTAACAGAAGTCATAAATATCTCATATTCAGTTATAAAAATTGTTCACTGGAACTCTACTAGCTGTCCAAATGTGCATGTGTCATTGAATAAATCTAAGTTTAACCAAATCTGCTTTAGTGTCCGTGTTCCTGTCGTGTTAGTACAGGGGTTCTCAAACTGGGGGTCGTGACCCCTCGGGTCACGAGGTTATTACATGGGGGGTCGCGAGCTGCCAGACTCCACCCCAAACCCTTCTTTGCCTCCAGCATTTATAACAGTGTTAAATATAAAAAAAGTGTTTTAAATTTAAAAGGGGAGTTGCACTCAAAGGAGTCACCAGGACAAAAGTTTGAGAATCACTGTGTTAGTAGGTTTCAGAGTAGCAGCCGTGTTAGTCTGTATCCACAAAAAGAACAGGAGTACTTGTGGCACCTTAGAGACTAATCCTGAGTAGGATGTATGTATGCTCCATATATATTCCTGTATCAAATAGTATGTGCTTATTTCCCAATATTAAGACCTTCCAGGCCTTAATTAAACCCACCTAAGAGCACCAGACTAGGTCTGTTGCATCCTTAATTGTCAGCCATTTATGCCAGGCCAAACTTTTCAAAATGGATGGCTTAAATTAGGCACCTTGCATCAAAAGAAATGGATGTCAGCACTTCAGAAAATCAGGCCAATTATTTAAATGCCTAAATATGGGTTTAGGTGCCTAACTTTAGAGTCCCAAGTAAGAACATTTTGGCCACAGTTCTTTGCAAGTTCATTTTTCTATTCTTTTTTTTTTTATAAAGTAGTTATTTTTAAAAAATAATCTCAGTGGACGCATGTTCCAACCTGATAATCTGTTATTCATGGAGATAACATCCAACACTGGCTACTTGTACCTCTTTTACACTACGGACACAGAGCCCAGGAAACTCCATGACGAGACCTTTGTGGAGTCTCCATTGAATTGGAAGAAGTCGCAGGGTGAATGATCCTGCCAGTTTTCACGGACTGTAGTGACAAGAACCTTCCACAAGAGACAGGAGATCATTGCAAGGAGCCTCTGCTCTCTCCTCTACTGATTTCTGCTGGCTTCAGTGTAGGAGCTATGACTTTTATACCAGTTGAGGATTCAGCCCATTGACTTCAATGGAGCTAAGCTGATTAACATTAGCTGCGAGGGCCTGACCCTCTGGTTTTGGCCTGTTGACAGCCTGGCCATCCATTAACATCTCTTGCATTGGATAAAGTGTTAAGTATAAAATGAAAGAAGCTGCAAACCCATATAATACACAGATATTAGTAGGAAACAATTCTAGTGACGGCTCACTCCCAGTAGCCACATAAACCTCAGTATTTCAGCTACTTTTTTTTTTTTTAAGAAGGAGAAACCCAGAAGGGACTAACAGCTTATGAAATTTCCTTCTGACTTCTTTTTAATATAACCCATTTTGAGTCATGGAAATGAAAGGAAACTATCTAAACCCACAAAGCTTTTTGCACTCTTATAGCTTAAAAACAACCACATCGACTGATGCGAAATTGACCGTCTTCTTCCTTCGCCCCAGTCCCCAAATGCCAAAAATCAAATTCACGCTCAGGCTCAATTTTTTTTTTCCCCTGACTGCCAAACCTCTGATTCTCAGAAGATTTTTTTTTCTGTCTGTCTTAGAAACCACTAAACAATGGGAGTTGGTGGGAGAATTTCAGGTGTTGATCCAGTCTTTAATCAGTCCTTTTGCAGGCAAAAACTCTCTTTTGAAATCAATAGGTATTTGCCTGTTGTTTTTGGGGAGGAAGTCCTTGCAGATCTGGCCCAATGGCTAGAGCTGTGCTAACAGGCTGTGCTGTAATGCTGCATTTCTTTTATGTCTGTAAAATAATGGATTGAACTAAGCGAATTAGGCTAGGCAAATGGAACCACAAGGTCAAGTCAGTCCACACCAGTTAGGATTTTTAACACAGTTCACGCCAAGGTCAGTTCCAGACGTTCAAACAAAATCCAGATTAACACATACAGAAGGGATTGTGTTGTCACCGTGATTCTTGTTTCCTTTCAGTCTTTCCAAAGAACGGCCATAAGGGACGAGGTTCTTTTAAGGAAGACAACTGCTATTCTTCGTATTAGCAGAGCCTCCCCCAGCTTGGTTGCCAGCTCTGTCTGAACACACAAAGTAGGCGAGTGCATAATGCAGACTGGTGTCACTGGAAATGTGTTTGTTGTTGGCAGGCATTAAATCCCTTTTTCTAAGTGCTGCAATACAGCCAGGTGGAAATCCCCAGGCTGTAAGACACGCCTTTGAATCAGGATGTTTTGTTTAAAGGGCGGGGGGGGGGTTACAGATTGGGGCCGTGTCCGTTTTGTTTATCGAAAAGGTTGCTGTGACTGTCCCATTGGAGCTAGCCCCTTCCCCAGCCTGGGAAGAAGGGCTAGATCTCTAAAATTCCCAACATGCATTGCAGCTGAGGTGGCTTGTTTCCTCTAGTCATTTAGGATTAAATTGGTGCATTCATAGATGACCTAGCAGAGTAGCCACCAAGCTCCAGTTCTCCAGGTAGGTGCCATAGAAAGCTGAGTACTTTGTAAGGGGAACGCCTTGGGCCCTGACTCAACAAGGTACTTCAGCATATGCCTAATTTTAAGCACATGAGTAGTTCCCATTGAGGTCATGAGCTTAAGTACCTTGCTTAATGAGGGTTATAAAGAATATCCTCTTTGAACAAGGGGCCAAGTGTTTTAATGGCACAACACCTTTCCTCCCCTCTCCTCCCTCATTTACCCTTGGAGGAGTATTCGGGTTCTAGCCAAGAAGGAAGCATATTGTTAGAAGTCCACATTGCATCCTATCGACGTGGCTCTTCCCTTCTCATGTGCACTGGTGTAGCCACATTGAATTTGAGCACGAGCCATTGTAAATGAGAACAGAATTCAGCCCGTGGGGCCAGTCCTTTCAGTGAAGAGGCTACTGGCAACCCTATATGATTGTGTCTACACTACCATGGCACAGGGCTGCAGCTACACCGCTGTAGTGTAGATGTTTCCTACATGGTTTTTTCCCATCACTATAGTTCATCCACCTCTCTGAGAGGCAGTCGCTAAGTGGATGGAAGAATTCTTGCATCGACCTAGCTGCAACTATACCAGGGGTTAGTTCAACCTCAGTGTGAAATTGCTCACGGCCCTTTATGAGCCCTTAGCTAGGCCCATCTAATTTTTAAATGTAGATCAGGCCCAAGAGTTTTCCAGATCGGGCTCTTAGACTGTAAGCACTTAAGGACAGGGACTCTTATTGGCTGGCACATTTGATCCATTGGACAACTGAGCCCGTGAATTGAAATCCTGGCCCCATCAACGTCAATGGGAGCTTTGCCATTAACTTCAGTGGAGTCAGGATTTCACTTTTTGGGCCTTCTCAGGAAAGTGGAAAGACTCCCATCAACTTCAATGGGTTTTGGATCAGAGCCTTACAGCGCAAATAGAAATAATCTAAGGCATGTTTCAGAAGGGCTGTATTGTCAGACAATGCAGCTTGTAACAGGCAGAAATGTCGTGCCACGATATAAAATGCTGTCTCTAAAGGAGTCCCAAAGACCTGCTGGACTTGCAGGTTTTTAAACTGCTTCCAGTAGTAGTAACTAGTGGCCCTCCTGCTGAGTTCAAAAGGCAAAATGTCTCATTTAAAGCAGGACTGACTGTATATCATCCTTAGTATAAAGTGAAGCCCTTCTATTAAAGTTGGGGTTGAATTTCATGAATTAACATGAAAAATGGCTTTCTTATTCTACCCTGGTTTCTGTAATAAACACAATCGTGTATTGCACATAAATCATATCAGGGGATCATTTCACTGCAGACATAGTGGAAAGAAAAAGATCCTCCAAATGTGGCAGTTTGAAGTTCATATTCACATTGTTTTAGAGTTAATGAGAGACTGAGGCCTGGGCATAACCAGCAGAGCGAGTGCTGCAAACTGTAGGATTTCAAAACGCAGCCAATAGTTACAGAAAATGGTTTCTTAGAATAGACAATAGTTTGGGCTAGATTCGCCGGTTTGCTTTGGCTGTTTTACACTCCTCTGGCACAGGGATGCAGGCATAAACCCAGCTTAATTGGGTGGTGAAACCATGTTTACGGCTGCTTGCGTTGCTGGAATGGCACAATGCTGCCCAAGCGAACCAGTAACTCTGGCCCTTAATATTCAACTCTGAGAAATGGTGATCTCCAAATACATTGCTCCAAGCACAATTAAAGAAGCTGAGCTAAACACAAAGTTTGTTGGTATTGGAGCTTCAAGTAGCTCAGACAACAAAATGAACTGACCACTTACCAAAGATCTAAAAACCGTGTACACCACAAGTTGTGACTAGCCCATCAAAAGGCATCCTGAAGATGGATCTTTTCTTTTAGGGGAAAAAAAGCTGTGAAATAAATGAATACACACCCCACGCCCATAAGCACGCTGATAAAAGTGTATGTTGATAACCATTTCATTAGGTTGTGATTTGTGTTTTTAGGAGTATCAAAACTATGCATGTGACTATTTCACTGATTTCTTATATCCCTGCTTTGGAAAGTGGAGAGACTGTGGCTTGTTATCTTGCAGGGTTTGCACTATTTCCTGTTGTCTTTCCCTTGTGCTCCTGAGCTATTGTAAAAATGTTTGGTATCTTCCTCTAGGTTGTAATCATGTCACCTTAATATTTCACAGCTGCTAAGGGTAACTTTAAACTGAACCATTTGAACACTTACAATTAGCAAGCAAAACGGAGTTTTGAGACCACAGCTGGTTTTGAGTGTTACAACAACAACAACAACAACAAAAGTTGCTTTTAACTTTGTCCAAAATCGGAATAAAGTTCTAGGGCTGAAATTCCATTTGCTTTGTTAGTCCACTAAAATGATTCAAATTGTATGTCATAGGAAACAAAACAAAAAAACACAAACAAAAATATCCAAACAAAATTCACAGTTTGTTTATTTATGCAAATGAAAAAGAAAAAAGACTTTTGGTTAAGTCTGTGTGTATCTAGCTGCAGATTCTCACCTTCATTAACCGTGCACTAAAATTATGCTTTCCAACCAGTGTTGCTTTCAATCTACATCACTGTCACCAAGTGTAATTAAAAGCCGAGGAGACGACTTAGTCCCTGTTTTCAGTTGTACTTGTCATATGCCCCTTCCTCAGCGTGTTTTTGATCCCATGATTAATAATACTGAGGGGCAGAGACTGCTGGATTGCATTTTTCATGCCACTGTTACACCAGTTACAGGCTAGTACAGTGTTAGGCTGGTTTTTCTCTTGCTGCAGTACCAGACCACAGAAGTGTTGTTAAATCCTGTCCCTAATGCATAAGAATAAGGAATTAGGAAATCAAGGTGCTACATTCCAATGGCACTGCCAGTTCTCTGGGGAAAGAGGGTACAAGAAATGCATGCATCACATTGCCAGAAAAAAGCTCTTCACACAGCAAAGTGGCACAGGTCTAATGAATCTGATTGCTGGGGCAAATGAGACAGACAGGGATCAAGTTTAGTTTGACACCTCCCGAGGCTGAGGGCTGGTTTAGTATGTGTACATTCGCACCCTCTGAATAATCTATACAGTGTGCAAGCTAAGCCTGAACCTTGCAGATTTACTTGTCAATCAGGTCATTGTTCTGGAAAGTCTCCAAGCTGCCCCACAGTTAAAATGAAGTAAAAAGTGTACTGTCTGTCTGTCTGTCTGACCTGTGACTGGGGGACGGATTTTATGCAAAGCTGTTTGTAAATTCATCCTAACCCTTTTAGAAAACTGCACGTGGTCAGTACATTCAATGTTACTCCTTAAACGTTAATTGAATAAAGGCGAAAGCTGTGGCCAGAACTCCAGCGAGATGATTCATCACTTCTCTAAATCAAGTAGCCCAGCCTGTACTTTTCCAAACCTAAGGCTAAGAGATAAACGTATGTGTTTAACTGATGCTAATTCTGTCTCTTCCTGCCCAACAGGTTGGTCTTGTGGAGATGTTTAAGGCGAGCAGGTTACAATAATGTCAGAAAATAACATTACCCCAACGAACACTAAGTGTACATGTTAAAAATGGGTCCAAACTGCAAACCTCTGAGCTGGATTGTGACCCTGTCAGAGTGTGGGAATGTTTTGGTTGGGGCAATCTACAAATATATGGATCAGCCTCCGAATTCTGCTAGAGATGGGTTGGGGAAATTCAGATCTGGGATATTGATTCACGTCCATTTCTCATTGAAAGTGATGGCTCTGTTAACATTACACATTTACAGCACCTGTCATCCTCCCGTTATTTTACAACTATCCATTAATAAAGCTTGAGCCAGACCCTGATGAGATAGGTAAGTATTATTCCCATTTTACAGATGAGTAAACTGAGGCATAGTAATGTTGTGACTTGCCCAAAGTCACACTGGAAGTCAGTAGCAGAATCAGGATTAGAACCCAGCAGCCCTCACTCCCAGGCCTATTATATAAGACCTAGACCAGTCAATCACTAATTACTGAGCGTGGTACAGGGCACTGGAGGATTGTTTTGTTTTATTGTCTGTCTTGATAGCATTTGGTAAGAAAATGTAGCGTGTTGCCATTGCAATTTGGGACCTGAGCTTACATATCAGTCTCTGTTCATCATTGATCAGTTACTTTCACTGACATTTAATGCATCATTAAAAATCCCAGGTTATTTTTCTGCTTAGAGTGTTAGAGGCATCAAACTGCATAAATCACAATGACTGTGTTTGTGACAAAACCAACCAACCAAAAATCCCCTGGATTTAATGTTATGTTAAGTCCTGGGTGCACCTCTCTGTAGGTTCCTGGGCAGATAATTTTCACTTTGATGATGTTCCCTGTAGAAAAAGTAGGGCCCGTAGATAACCCTGATACATTGAAAATTGTGGTTTGTTCTGGTATCTGTGTGAGAAACAGGGCGAGATTTAAACAAGGACCAGCAGAAAGTGGAAATGAATTATTTTCTTTTCTTTTTGTCTTATAAAACTTATTGTCAGACATGGCAGAGTTCCTAAGCAGCAGATTATGACTGTTTCTTATTTAGTTAATATTTATCTTGCTGGATCTAAATCTCATTGAAATCAATGGGGGTCCTTCAATGGGCTTTGGATCAAGGCTTAGGGGCGGATCTATCTGGATTCAGTCATACACTCCACAGCTCAAGAGACTCAAGTCCTCTCTCCACAGAACAAGTGCAACACAGCAAGAACTGATGCAAGTTCCCTGATCTCTGGTTCCTTAACAATGTATCTCAGCCCTGTCCTGGAGAGACCACCTCTAGGGAGTGTAATCTGGAAGGCATATTTAATCCCTAGCTCCTCTGCTGAGAATGCGAACACAGGTGCCAGCTAAAACCATTTGTAATAGTTGATTTTGTGATGCGAACACATGTCCACCAAGAAGTGCACTGTAGCCCCCTACCAGGGTTGGGCTGGGGTTAATTTTTCCAGGGCATTTGCTAATTAATAACCATGTAACACATGAGGATAACAGTCCAGCCTAAGCAAAGTCAAATCCATATTGCACCAAGACACTAAAACCTCCCTGCAGATTGGAGGGAGAAAGAGAGGAGGGATGTGGACAGCACAGGAAGAACTTCTGCTCTAATCAGCCAAGAGCTAAGGCAAGCAAGTGGAGGACCAGATCCTCCAAGTCAATGGAGCATGGTCCAGCAGCTGAAGATCTGGCCCAGTGTATTTAATAATCAGTGGACTTTCCAGCACAAGCAATACAGGTGATTGCCTAGGTGCTTGTGCAGACTTATAACTCATTTGTCAGACCAGTCTCGTCGTCCTCCTGGAAGAGCAGGTGAAGTTATTGCAGTGGGATGAAAGGTGGTAAATCTCCTGGCAATGGGGCTGGATGGGAAGGGAACTCATGACCTGAATTCCTTTCTTCCATCCCACTTCTGGCAGCTGAAGGCCTCACTTTTGCTGGAAGCCATGCGTAGTATAAAGCCTGCTCTGCAACGTTCCATGGCAAACCTTAGACCCAGGGTGCCGAGCGTCTCCGAAGTCACTGGAAGCTGTGAATGCTCAACACTTCATAGGAGGCACTCGGTACCTTGCAGAATCCAGCTCTTTATGTGAAAAAAAGGCTTCCATAGTCAGACAATATAGCAGATACAAGTCCTAAGGCCACCTCTAATCTTGAGATAGAGCTACATGTCATCAGGGTATGGCAAGGCACCAGGGAACAAATCCAATCTCGGCCTAAGTGGCTAAAACACCCATTGAAGTTAATGAGCGTTGTGTCCCTTTGACCAGGACTGCCTTTGGCCCATCAGAAAGACAGTCGGTCATACCAAAAAATACCCTGCTGTCTTGTAATGGATCAGCTGTTTAACGGCAGCCAACGTAAAGCTTTCATCACAGGGGATACATACTGTGAAAATTTTGTCTGAGTGATAAACCTTGCTCCATGGAGAGCCTTCTGGAGCCTGGGTTATCTGAATCCTGCAAGCACAGAATAGCTTAGAAGTGACAGCCCATGCCCTTGTAATCAGTGAAGTAACAGCAATCACAGCCAAGCAATGGGCCTCAAATAGTAAAGAGTGGAGTTATATTAACCATGGAAAGAAAGCTTGGGAAATGGATAAGGCCACTGAACAATGTCCGCAAATAACCATTTGTTCTCATCAAAGGAAACAAACGTAACTATCTCCGCTGCATTTATCTTCCAAAGGTTCTGACCCATCAGTCAGCCTGGATACCTGGGCTATTATTGCTACTAATAGAGCCGTGCGAATGACCAGGGGTTTGGGGGGGTCAGTGGTCAAACCAAAAAATAATATTTTTTTAATTGTTTCAGGTCGAGCTGAAATAAAATAATTTCAACAAAATGAAAAAGTTGAAAAAATTTAGTTTTGGGTTGAACAAAACATTTTGTTTCAATTTTGAAGGTCTTACAATGTTTTTAATCGTTTTTTAAATCAAATTGAGAGAAATTTCAACATAATACATCTTTCTGAAATGAAAAGTTGCAACATTTCATTTTGGAAATGCCCAAATGAACCAGTACCAATTTTTTTTTTTTTTTCAAATGAAACACTTGGCCAACATCGACCTAAGTTCACAAATGGATTCCGTTAACCCAACTCTGCAATTACGTTTTTTGTCAAAAAAAAAAAAAAAAAAAAGCATTAAAAATGTTGCCTAGCTCCAGCTCCAGTTTAGTTTTGCGTAAAAGATCAGCGAATCTGGCTATTGCGTGTGCATGATTATTATTGCTCATGGTATAAACGATGCATATCAGAATGACGATGCAACATAATTTACTTTACTGGTACCTTGTGCTCCCTGCCCCTCTCCCTCATTTGTTTTTCTCACCCACCTGTTACACTTTCTCATAACCTAGATTGGGGGCAATCTTCTTCCTATATGTCTGTACAGCACCTGGCACAATGGGGTGATCCTTAACTAGGGCCCCTGGCTGCCAGTGCCATGTAATAATAACTAATAAAGGCCCACATAAATCAACGAGGAGATTTTGAATTTCCTGAGGCATTTCATGAAAACAAAGTTGTTTTTAATGTTCCTAAGTACAAATACTAAGACGAGCCACAGGCTAGTTATATGGTTTAACAATAATTTGAAATTAATTTCTAATTAATGCAATTTAACAAAAAAAACTAAGTAGCATCACATTAAAACCCAATCTATAAACAGGAGAAGAAATTATTTTTTTTAAATTAGCGCTCGTAAAACATGAACTGGTAATGGCTCAAACCACAATATTTTTTTCTTTGTATAGTATCTAAGTGCTTTCCTGCAGGTAGTTTCTATTGCTAGAAATGTAATGAAAACAATTTGCCAACAGCACACCATCCCCATTATGGTAGCTGATTCACTGCTTGGCATGCATCTATAACCAATTTTAAAACAGATGTAGAATGCTAGAGTGATGGGAGGGCTGAACATAGGTCTGGATGCCAGGAACTCCTGGCTCCTAGATCTCTGCCCTGGGGCAAGTCACTTAATCTCTCTCCTCCATCTCCTCATGGGTAACCTGTGAAAAATGCTGGCTTGTGTCTACTTCCTCATTGTGTCATAAAATAACCAGAACACCTTGTGCAAATGAGACAATGGTATTTTCAATTTTGATCCAGGCATTGTACAAAATCATTAAAATACCTGCTTCTCTTTTCTCTGAAAATTCCACTTAGACGTTTTAAAAGAGAAGGCCTGTGTCCCTGAATTCCCCTCGCAAAGTCATTAATAACCCCAGGAAAAGATCCTGGACGTATAAAGGCCAATAGTTACATTACATTAATCTCGGTATTTCCCATGATATTTGATATTTGACGGATTAAGCCAATATGCTAAAAAGAAAAAAAAAAGTAAGTGAGCGCATTAACTTTCAGACAATCTGGGAAATGACTTTGGCAAGACTTAGCTGCAGTCTGAAGGTTCTGAGCCAGATTCTGACGGGTGACTGCAGCACCTGCAATGCATAGCAGAAAACAGGTTCCCCTGATCCTGCTTCCTCCCCAAGTTGTGGAGGAAACGCCTCTGTGGGTATTCCATGGCGCAATCATGGAAGGGACCGGACCATGATGAAACTGAGCCTTTTCTGCTCCTTCACGTCCCTCACCTTTCTAAACAAACCACCCCTGAACTTTGGTTTACATGGAACTCCCTTATGCTGAAAGCCCAGCAGCTTAACCAATGAAGGGGGAAAGTCATTTCCCCACATATACAATTGCCTGGGGCATGCAACTGCTCCTTCAATTATTCCTACTCCTAGCATTATAGTGTTCAAGTGAGCTTTGTGTCGGGCTGGGCCAATAGTGCCAACCCCAAATATACACACCTCATAAGTCACCCGCCTTAAAATCATGAGAATGGCATAAAATTCATGCATTTTTTTAAAAAAACAACGGGTTCTTTTTATTTTCCTGCTAGATTGCAAGCCTTTTAGATGCAGTTGGTTCATATTTTCAAACTGTTCTGCACAAACCCGAGAGCTAGAAATGTGCTTTGATTTTTTTAATGAACGTTTAACCCCAGGATTCCAGAAGCTGGAGCTTCAAGACAAAGACGAACCATTGTGACACGCGTGTTAAAACCACGAGCGTTGGTGACATCGTAGCAGGTGAACACATGATGTTGTCACTTTTGCAACATGTGTGCCAGGAACTCAGCTGGGCTGGGCCCAATAAACCTGCACTAAGTGACTGTGCTTCCTGGTTGGTCAAAAGAGCCAACAGATCACCATATAAACACTGTAGCAACAACAACACAGTGGCTGCTCAACGTGTCCCATGCCTGCAGCTGCACCAGACCTGCTTCCTGTCTAGTCCATCCTCCCCCCTTTGCCTGCTCTGCTCCTGCCTAGTCCCTGCCTGCCTCCTGGTTCTGACCACTGGCTTGCCTCCTGACCACAGCTCAGGCTATCCCGTTTGGTTCTGTTCTGACATCTAGCTCCAACCATTGGCTTGCCTGGCTCTGCCCACTGACTCAACTCTGACCACTAGGCCAGTCTCCTGCTCTGACCACTAGGTTGCACTGCCTACACCTTAGTGTGTGCGCGTGGCGATTTAGGGGAGGTTAGCCAACATGAGCCAGTATTTATTACATTATCCCTCCAGGTATGTCCAGGAGGGACCATTAGCATCATCGAATCGGACCTGCGTAATTCAGGCCATAAAATTCCACCCAGGAACGTGTGGCTGGACAAGAGCAAAGCTTTTAGAAAGATGTCCACAGTAGCTAACAAAGAAGCTTGAACCTGCTGGTGTGAAGCAATTCTTCCAGCCCAGAGCAGATGGGATGTACATTGCTTCCAAGATGTGTCAAAGGGGAAAATAAACCCTATTGTCCTTAGTGCCTCGTGGGATAGAAATGTCTTTGACCCCGGAGCTGGGCAGATTATTTCTTGCTGTGTCATACGGCTGCTGAGGCCAAGTGACTCTGCATGCGTTCACATGTGAGGAGCCCCGAGGAACTGCTGAGAGCATCTCAACAGGAAAGTCATGTTACTGTGGCCTTTTCTCAGCCCTTTCATCAAGCAATCCCTTCATCTCAAGAGGCATCGGGGATCCTTGCAGTATCAGGTCCTGTGTAAGACAAGACAGTGCTCAGACAAATGGAGGAGGGATTTCCTGACTAGGTAGTGTCCGAAGGTGAGATTTGAAGCATATGAGACAGATACTGGTAACTAGAGAGGCCAACTACAGCAAGGGCCGGGTTTGTTTTCAACACAGAGGAAGAGAATAATAGGGAGGCCAATTATTGTTGGTTATAAAACTGGGGCTATTACTACGTGCCATGTTTAGAGGGTTCCCTTAACCCCAGTGAGACCCGAGTCCATGTCAGAATCAATGGCAGATACTGGGCCTTTTACAGTGTGTGGCTGTATTTTCTCTGTGGAGATGAGTTGATCTTTGTCTGGCGCTGAGTGTGTGCAGAGAAAGCAGCGTGGAGGGTTATGAACTGACTGGCCGCTTTGCCATTGTGCTCACTGGCTTTTCTTCCCTTTCAGCTTTTCTTTCCTTGAGACAGGTTTTAAAGTCCCATGTGCCCAAGAGATTAGCAACCTAGCGGGAAGGCAAGCCCTTGATTTGTGCGTAGTGCATGGTATGGCATTACCTGGATTTTGATGTCCAAAGGAAATGAACCCTGAGCGCTACCTTGCCACGCTGCTCAACACAGAAGGACAAAACATTCAGAGGTGAGATACTTGGAGTGAAGTTCTCCTTAGTGCAGCGGGAATGTTAATGCCAATATTGTTCTCTGGAAGATCCATGTACATACAAGGAAGCTGAGAAAAAAACAGGAAGAAAACAGTGAAACACAATGTACCTAGTTCACTCACCTTTATCTTGCTTTCCATACTCTCGTGTGACTAATAGAATCATAGACGATCAGGGTTGGAAGGGACCTCAGGGGGTCATCTAGTCCAACCCGCTGCTCAAAGCAATGCCAATCCCTAAATGGCCCCCTCAAGGATTGAACTCACAACCCTGGGTTTAGCAGGCCAATGCTCAAACCACTTGGGACAGGTAATGGGAAGTGCACCTAACTCATGGAGGTGCTTTTGAAAACGCCACTGGTAGAAAACAGCCAGCAGCAGTAATAATGCTCTGTAGCAGTTGTATAGTGAAAATTCCCCCCCAGGCAGAGGGGCTTTTAAGATGTAAATCGCTAGCTAACAAAAGACATAAAATGAACTATTCTATAAATGATAAGACACTTCCTCTATATCTTCCCATCTCTCTGGATGGCGGTTAGAATGTAAGCTCTTTCAGGCAGGGACTGTCTTTATTTCTGTTTGTCCAGCGATCTGACACGCGGTTTGCTGTGTGCAAAATCCAGATCAGGGATGGTTCAAATTCAGGTTTCATTTCTTCCAGATAAACAATGTTTGTTAACAGCTAAGCGAGGCAGGGAGTGAGCCAATGACTAGTGCACTGGACTGGGAGTCAGGAGATCTGGGTTCTAGTTGCTGACTTGGCCACTGACCAAGTTTCTGATCTTGGTCAAGCCACTTCACCTCTCTGTGTTCCCCTGGCCTCATCCTTCCTCTGTTTAGCCTGTAAACTGTTCAGAGAAGGGTGTGTCTCTCAGCAGGCCTTTGGACAGTCCCTATTACAATGGGCCCTAATCTCAGTGGGAGTTTGTAGGCATTTAAACACAAACAACAGCCACTACAGGGAGATGGAAGGGGGCCTTATCCCAGCTCTAGACTGGTGGCGTTTGGGGTTTGCAAAACCTCATGATGAAATGCCAGACCAGGGAAGCACTGGCATTTGCAAGAAGTGGGCATAAAAATGCAAGCCCTGGTACCAATTAAGCACTGCCTTGCTCCCTCTGTTACCCTCACCCCGCGGATCAGGGAGGCGGAAGTCTGATCCTAAAGGAGGAAGGAAAGGAAACCTTGATCTTGGGAGTGGTAGGGCAGGACAGCTGGCAAACCCTGACTCCCCTTGCAGCCTGAGTAGCTTTTTAAACACACTCCTTGGTATGGGGGTTCATGGAACAGACCCCTGCAGGAGGCCAGGGAGCACTTGCACCCCCTTGTCTAGCTGTGCTTGCAGCAGTATTAGCCATTTGCATTCTGGAGCCAGGGTTTGTCGGTGAGCTGGACTTGGGGCAAGGGATGGGCACGTGGAGGGCACTCCTGTAGTCTCAGACCTACCCACTGGTATTGGATTCGCCTCAGAGTCTCCATCCCCTGCACACTCTGCACCAGCCAGCGCATTGCTGACAGCGGTGTCGCCCTGTGTTCACACTGCAGCGCCATGATCCGGAGCGAGTGTCTCGTCTCGCCTTTGCTTTTAGACCCGCCAAGTTTGACTTGCGCCCTCTCTTTGCCTTGGAAGCGCGGCTAGCCGTGAAACCTGGTTTGTAGAAAGGGGGGTTAATTTCCTTGAGCTCAGATAATTCACACCGAATAATCGATCCCATGAATTAAGCCTCTTGTTCTGCTCACACTGTCTCTAAAGAGCGGGTCATTATTTCCTCACATGGATTTGTGGTTTGAAATTCGGATTGTTACATGGCTTGATCACGGGCGCTTCGCGAGCGTTTGATACCGACGCGTGCGATCTGCGCGGCTTCGCTTGGCCAGAGGTGCCAGATGGGTGACTTCTGTTCCCGGATTGGATGCGTGGGGCAAACACACCCGTGCGAGGAAATGTTTGTGGGAAGCGAATGCAAAAGGGGCTGGAGTGAAACCCAATCTAAAAATCCGGCAACGGGCACAGAGAAAGTTGCCCGGTATTTTCCTGGCACTTTTCAAATTCCCGTATTAACCATTATTAAAGTTGGGCCACAAAATCGGATGTGTGCCCGTTTGGAAAATGATTTCAGCGCGGCAGGGTCTGCGCACCCCTCTCCCCCGCATTCCCAGGATCTAGTTTGCTGACACGATTATTGGTGGAAATCAAATTGAAAGCGAATTTTATGCGCTTAGCCGGTCAGGGACCAGGGTGCTTTCTCTGACCTCTGACAACAAAGCAACGCAACTGGCATGTCAAATGTTCCCGATCAATTCACAGAACGAGGAGATCCACTGAGAGACTCGCCTAACGAAATCGTTACCGAACTGGTGAGCTTCAGAACTGAACCGAATTCATTGCTCAGCCCCGGGAATCCGAATTTCGGATCTATCCCCCTTACACTCAGGTGCTCGCCTTCCGTCTCCGCTAGAAGCGGATTTAAACTCTGAAATCAACAAGGGCAAAAGTAACTCGCTGGTACTTCTCCGCCGAAGCATACATTTCAACCGGCCATTTCCCCCACACTGTCTGAGTTTTTTTTTTTTTTTTTTAGTTTGCAACCTCTCCAGCCCTGTCCCGGGCTCCTGAGAAGTCCCTTGCACAAAGCTTGCCGGATTCCTCTCTGCGAGGTGGGCTAAATCCGGCAGATGTAGGTGGCTTCTCGGTGCCCTGTTTCTGCATCGAGTAGTCCGCTCTATACACGGTACAACTCCCAGCTCTATTCCTGTAGCCCCCTCTCCCAGACTGGTCAAACAAACACACACAAATAGCTCGCTACGAGTTTTCCTGTGGGCTCCATATTTTCCCTATCCACTGTTTCAATCACCTGTGGATTGTATCCTCCGCGGGGGCACTGTGGTGCTTTTTGGTTTACACGGCTTCTTTCATTCTGTTGGAGAAAAGGAAAAGGGGAGCGGGCATATCCCAGAAAAAGGGAAAGACGGTGACTAAAGTGACCCTGGGAGGCAGCGATCACCCCGGAATCTAGTTTACCTGCTTCTTTATTCTCCGTGGGAGCAGCCTGCCCATCTGGAACCGCTTCTGCCCACCCTCCGAATTAGAAAAAGGGGAGAGTTCAGATGCACCAGGTTCCGATTTTCCTAATTAGGAGGAGCAGGGAGAGAGGCCGCACTCGCTGGCTTTGTAGATCCCCGGCCGCGGAATGAGAGACCCACCCGGCACATAGGTATCTGTGTGAGCTGTGTCCTTTGTGGGAGGTGAGCCCCAGGGTCTTTGCACCATGAACTCTGCTGGGGTTTGGGCTTGGCTTCAGAAGACAGGTGTGTTTAAAGGGCCGAGTGTGTGGGGTCTGTATCTGTAGGCACCAATTTTCAGGGGGTCTTTTACACATGAATAATAAAGAGAATTGATCTCGGGCAGCCGGGCATCCAGCGGCTGCTTCCTGGCCAGCGATCGCATTTGTGTATTGCAAAAAATGCTGGGAATGGTTGTTTTTTGTTTCTCGTTTCATTTCGCTCAAAACACGCCCCCACTCCCTTCCCCGGTCATTCATGAATTTGATCACATCCAAAAGATGCTTTCAGAAACTTCACCGCTTGTTAAGTCTCCTCTCCTGATACTTCCCATTCATTCTAGCGAGCTATCGGGCTGACATGATTGTGTGTGGGGGGGGGGTCCCCTGCTGTTATTGTAACGATCCAGGTCAGACTGTTTTACAGTCTCAAATCCTCACTTTTAATCCCGAAAAGGAGGGGAGGGGAGAGCGCCCAACAGCACGGTTTTAGCAAATCGCGTCGTTTGTTAATCTCTTTTATTTAAACGATGGACTAGCAACAAATACAAGCTCTGGCTTTAGTGATTCTGGCACTAGATTGTAGATCAATTCCCAAGAGCAACTGGGGAGATTGTCCCGTGTCCTCTTTTCCCCCGAGAGGGCTTTTTCCCTACTCCAAACTCAGCGGTTCACGTGAACAATTCTTGAGATAATCTGTAGTTTACTTCTTTAACTTCTCCAAAAGAAAGGAATGCTAACAATCAAAGGGTTATTAGCCCCAGACAAGACACACTGTCGAGAAAAGTCTATGTATCCAGGTCTACCTAGATCTCAAGAGCTGTATCTACTAGATAGAATAGCTTCGTTTATGTATGTTGCTCTATTGATGAATACACATCGATCCAGCTCTCTGTATGATAACTCTACATAAACATAGTGGTCTACCTGGCGCCGTCCCTGTGTATGTGTGTAGAGGGGTGCACAGGCAGAAAAGACTGGCTAAAGGGTGAAATGTACGATTTGGCTGTTCTTACGTATACAATAATTTGGAGCCGATGGTTCTTTTATCACTACTATTTTGTTGGAAGCCAGTGGGCGTTTTCTGTTTATTGTAACTTACACGCACAAGTAAGTTGCATGTTTGGATGTGTGTGTGTGTGTGTGTGATGGATGTGTGTCGCAAACCGGTGCCGTTGCTAAGGAACCGATGTCTAAACATTTATCCAAAGCACTCCATCAGACTCCCCAAATGACTCCACTTGTTTTTCCCCCCCTGACTCCAACAAAATCGTGGTAATCGTTAGCGTCAGCAACATCGTGTTTATGTCTGGGTGTAAATACATTGAGAGGAGCTGGTGTCAATGGAAGAAAAGAGGGTGAAACTGAATGTTTTAAACCGGGCTGTTTCTGTGCAGGTCTGGTGTCTCCACAAAATATACAGACTACACACAGATATCGGTGTGTACAAACGACACTGTATACACCTAGATTTTAATGAGCTATGGGCATAGGGTATATGTGGATAGGTTCACACGTGTATGGTTTAGGGCGAGGTTACTGCCTGAGTTTTGCCCAGATCCCATTAGAATAATGAAGTGAAGGGTAATGCCATTATCCCTTGTCTGATTATGCTGCACATCCCCGTGTCCTGGGATCTGACATACTTTTTCAAATGGAATTTTTAAACACTGGGATTGAAACGATTTTTAAATACCAGCTCCTGTTTCACGCAGGGCTGGTCCCCCAGCCCCGAGCCTTGGGAGCATTTCGAAAAAGCTGCCATTGGAAATTCGTGTCTGTCCTTTTAAGGAAACGGAACAGGAGCCAGATCGGGGTGTGTGGCTGAGGGCCGGGTTTTTGACAGCCAGTGGGGAATAGATCGAGTTGGCTTTTATACGTCATTCTAGTTTCTGAAGTGTGAGCACGGCAAGGGTTAATGAAGTCTCAAAGCTGGAGTCCCATGGGGGAGGGGAGGAGACACACACTAAAAAGGGTTAATTTCGTCCCAACTCAGTGAAGACTTTTGTAATTGAAAATCAATCAACCTGCTGGACTGTTGAGAACAAGGTCAGAGCTCAATGATCAAAGCGTTAGAAAATAGTGGAGGTAAAAGGGGGGAGGGCTTTGTACAGGGTGGAAAAAAAATATCTCCTCTGACCATTACATCCAGTCTGTCTACATGGCTAGATCTGGATACACACCGCCTCACACGCGCGCTTCAGGCCGGAAAGAATCCAGAGAATGTGCGTGGCTGTTGTAAAGGCTGATCTGAGTTTTGTACACACCGTGTGATTGGGGGAGATGGTGGGGGGGTGTCTTTCCCTTTGACTCCCGCCCTCACCGCCTTATAACACCCTAACGTAGCCTTGTTACTAACCAAGTGTTTCCTGGGGACATTTTTCCCCTCCAGGAATGGCAGAGAACTTCCCTCCAGAGGGTCAAGCATTGGTGCCCATCTCTGATTGCGCCTTTAGACTTGTATGGTGCTGCTGGCTCTGTGTCCCTCTCTTCTCCTGCCCTTGTGTAGGCTCTCGCGTCTCTCCTGGCAGGATTTAGAGCCCTAACATATGAGCATGTCAGTAGTCATTGTTACTTCAAGTCTAAGGTAAGCCAGACGGGATGTATAAATCTCGCATCGTAGTGCCCGAAATGCGGGCTGACAATGCCAACACTACCGCACCGTACATGTGAGGTTCCGAAGTTTTCTTTCCCCGGGGGATAAGCTCTAAAGGAATAGGTTTACATGCAACTTTTCCTGACAAACAGTCTGGAAACTGTGTTTATACGTCGCTCCACTCTGGGTAAATAAAGTTCAGTGGAGTTTGCGTCTCTGTCTCCCCGCGTGTTGTTATTTTCCAGAAATCTGGATTACTGGAAATATTTTCTTTAAAGGCGGAGAGAAATCTAAACAGTCTGAAAAGCTTGGTGGGAAAATGGTCGTGGAAGTCGGCAAAGGGGCTAGAGACGCCGGATTAAAAACGTGAGGCGTTTTAAAGGGATTCCTCGCAGTTTTTCCCGAAAAGATGCTAAGAAAAGGTGGACGGGTCAATTTTCCATGTGGCCCTAAAATAGATCTCGAGGTAGGTCAGTGTGAAATCTCCGGCTGCTAACTGGGCGTGGATACGTTTATAAAAGCATATGGATTCGTATCTCGTAAAATGTGTGTCAAACAGCGGTGTTTCTGGATGTCTCTTAGGGTGTAACTGACATAAAATAGAGAGTTAAACTCTAAAGGGAAAATAAAGAATATAGGTTCATGGCTGTAAGCAAAGGAGGGGGGATACGTACGTGTCAAAAGTGCATAGTTCACTATAGTATGTGCGTGCTTCTAACCGGCAGCACCCTTTCAACCCAGACTGTTCAGTGCTGGGGCTGCAGAAAGGACCCTGGAAGCTGCTGAGAGCATGAATCTCTTCCAGTCCACCTGCAAACTCAGGGGGGGGGGGGTGGGCTTCTGGTCGGAAGCAAATAGCCGGTGCTGCTGTTTAAATACCCGCCCCTTAGGGATGAGGAATCGCCCTTCCAGGATCTTGCCTTGATTGCTGGAGGGTGGCACATGAAGCCGTGTCCCTGCCGGTCCGAGGCCCAGAGCCCCCGCCTGACAGGCGGCAGGAGAAGCGGCCGGGGCAGGAGACCGAGAGCGCTCGGGGGGCCGGAGTGAAACTGGAATGTAAGGGTGGTAATTGGATTTCCAACTCCGTCGCCTCGGCAGGGATGGGAGGGGAGGGCGTTTGCCAGGCCAAGCGCTGCAGAGAAGGGAGGCGGCCCAGTGGGAAGGGGGCAGTTCTTGGAACACGTCAAGAGAGAAGAATAAGGGTGAGGGTGAACCCCAGGGTCTGGGATTTTGTAGACTGACTGTAAAGCGTGTGTGTGTGTGTGTAAATATGGATATAGTGTGTGTGTGTGTGTGTGTGTGTGTAGCTATGGATATAGTGTTTGTGTGTAAATATGGATATATGGCAAAGGGTGTTTCTCATGGATACTTTCCACACTCATTCTTCCCTGGATCTAAATCTGATCCGAGTTACAACCGCTGTTGTCACCTCTTGAGGGAGGAAAAAAAAAAACAAAAATGTATAGGCCACTCTGTCCCAACTTCTCTGGTCCCCATTAAGTTTGCCTTGACAGCATCTTCTGGGCTGGTTTTTCCTACCCTTTTGCCTTCCCTTCTTTCAGATGCCGCTGTATCTCTGCTCCCCCCGGCCCCTTTCTTTGATTGCTGTGGGCTAGACACTGACTTTCAGAACACCCTGGGCCCAGGGGCTATCCCCGGTGGGGTAGGAGGGTAACAACTTGTGCGCGGTCAAATCCTGGCCATGGCCAAGCTAAAAGGCGTGTTGTAGAGACAATCAACTTTACAACCAACCCTGGCCATTCTGGGGAGTGATCCTTGAGGAACTAGACTTTTCTCCTGCCTGGAGCGGATTGCCTGACTCCTGGCAAATAACGGGAGTGCTTTCCGCGGCGTGTGCGAGTATAAAATAACATATGTTGCAAAGAAGTGACAAATCAAGTGGCAAACCCATCTGCTAGGCAGAAACGAGGGAGGCTGCTGCATCTCAGGTTATTAATCCGATTGTTGAAAAGCAACCGTACGGTGTTCAGAGAGAGACAGAGACAAAGGCGATGAATAAAATATTAGACATGTTTCATAATGAATAATAAAAGTTCTCGCCCGCCTGAGTTAGCAAGGGGCTGCGTGAATCTCTGCAGCAGGAGGGCGAGGGGAATTCTGCTCAGACCTGTCCTGTCTCCAGGCAGGGCAAACCACCGCAGCGCTTCCCTGAGAAGGAGGCGTTTGCACCCAATAATGTCCTGCCCCGTGGCAGAGAATGTGCCACGGGCAGGGGAAGGGGCTGGGACAAGGGTGGTCCATTGCACGGCCGGTGTTGCATGAGGCGCATGGCAGCTTTGCTAGCTGGATCCCAGGGGGGCACACCGCATTAATTCCCAAGAATCTCTAGTCTAAGCGGTTGGGCTCTAGGACAACATTGAATCAAGTGACCCATTTCGTGTCACTCGCCCCGACCGAGGTTGCAGAGAAATGAATTTTCTAAGCTGGTCGCTCTCTTGGGGCACACCCGTGTCTTCTCCACGGCAGCTCAGCTGGTGAATCTTTCCTCACCTGCCACGGGTTCGCGGCTTGGCTTTTTGCGAAGCGAAGCCACAGTGCGAAACCTTTGTTGTTCCTTCTATGGAATTATCGCCTCAAAATAAAATATACATGGCGTGGGGTTGGGCCCTGTGTATGTTCCCGGAGGGCATCTTGGGTAATAAACAGCCCTTGAACTGAGATGTATCATTAATATAGATTAAATTCGAATCTACCTAGAAGTAGATCTCTCTCCCTCTGTAGGTATGCGTGTGTCTATATAAATCTCTCTACCTCTGTGTGTGTATATATATCAATCTACCTCTGTATATGCGTGTGTATGTATATAAATCTCTCTACCTGTGTGTGTGTATATCAATCTACCTCTGTATATGTGTGTGTATGATCACTGAGGAAATAGACTTTTCTCTATTTTCTCTATAAACACACACATACACACACTAATTATACTCCTAATTAGTGTGTGTGTGTGTGTGTGTGTGTGTGTAGAGAGAAAATATATATATAGGAGTATAGGATCAATTTATAGTTCATTCCAAATGTGTTTCCAATGTACCTTTTCACGGACAGTTTGCCAGATGAAATATCTCCTATTATTTTAGAAAGTGGCCCGGTGTCATTAAAATCCAACCGAAAAGATAGCGCGAGGTGGAGAAACCGCACAAAGAGACAGACGGTGATTTTTTAATGTTTATTTGACGGAACAATCTGACATTAGCTGCTGAGCGGACAATGTCTCCCCCACGCTGGCTCCAGGCCGTTCGTGTCTCTAGGAAGGGGGGGCTCTAGACCCAGCGGGGGGGGGAGTTAACTCTGCGCACCTGTTGGTCGTTGCCAAACGGTTCCCATTTTCTTCCCTGGCTCCTTTTGGGGGCCGCCCCTGAGGGTCAATCCCACGTGCTCCTCTTTTCTCACGGTCCCGCCGCAGGCGGGACCCGGAAAGTGGCTTTTGCTTGCCCTGAGCAGATGCGGCTCCCCAGCCCCCCCCCCCCCAACAGCCTGGCCCCCGATTTAAAAGCAAACAAACAAAACCACCCGTAGCTCTGTGCCGGTCACCTCCGCAGCAAAACCCGCTAATCGGTATGGGATTGGTGGGACCCTGAAGAGGCCGCGTAGACAGGTGAAGCGAAGGTGTCCGAGTATCCCCTCCCCGCCAGGAGCCCCGTGTGCACGGGATGTAGGTACCCCAGACATCCATGCCGCCTGCCCATTTCTTCTGGCTCGCAACATTGGAGCCAGGCGTGTGACGGGGCCAAACCCGGCTCTCCTCCCTACAGACAGACAGACACAATTCCCATTGAAGCCAAAGGGCCTCGCCTGCCTCGGGATCCGGCCCAGTCAGGGTCTGGCGTGCGATTGCCCTGGATTCCCGGCTGCGGATTCAGCCCTCGGGGGAGCTGCTGCTCACGGTGTTACTAACAACACTTCACTGCAGCGTCTCCTGTGCTACTGGGGTGCTGGGGAGCGGGATGTTGGGGGGGGGCAGGCGTGTATTTCAAGCCCCCTTCCACCTGACTCTTTCTCGCCTCCCGCCCCAAGCCATGCGGGGAAGAACTTGTACTTCCCGCCCCTCCCCCCCCCCTTCTGCTTTTGGAGGATTGACATGGCCCTTCCCTTAGGGCGAAGTGTCAGCAGAAGCTCGGTTTTCAGCCCAGGCGCTGATGGCACCCAGATTGATCTTCAAATTAGCCATGGCAATCCCTCAGCTGTCTCCACCTGATCTGTTTTCTTCCCGATCCTGCGATTCAGGCAGAAAGGGCAGCTCTCTCCATCCTGAGCCAATACAGGAAGGACACCACCCTCGAGTCTGGTTTGGGGTAAGGGATAGGAGATTTCCCCCTAGTGAAAGTTCAGATCGATTCTTGCTGACATCTCAGGCCAGGACCCCCGGCTGTCTGAAGTTTTGGCCCCTTAGATCACATGCCTCCAGTTGAGGTCGTTACACGTTGGGTTTCTTTGTCCTGGAGAACAGATACTACCCGCGATTTCTGTCGCCGTGGAGCTCCTGGGCTATTTGGGGAAAGCAACGCTGCCAATTTTCCTTTTCAAAAACCTTTCCTGAACACTGATGTCTCTCTCTCTCAACAATAATTAAATGGCTGTCTGTGCCTCGCTCTCCTTTAGAGAGGCTGATGAAATGCACGCCACGGGTTGAACCGAACAAGCGGTGTAGACAGAGGTAGTGACAGGACCTACCTCTATCTCCACTGTTTGTTGGTTTCAACCTGTGGCGTGCATTTGTGTTCTGCTCCGAGCTCAGTGTGTCTGGTTTGCTACATGTGAGCTGTCCATTCATTGCCTAGCGAGCCCGGGCTGAAGCGGGGAGGAGGGAAAGGGAGAGGGGAATCGCTGCTTGTGAGAATTGTTATTTTTCATCAATCACTCGCAATTTGTCTAAGTGCACAGGACAGGACACCAGCAGCCCTGCTGACTGAGGTCACAGAGACAACACAGCCGTGGAGAAGAGCAAATTGCATTCGCTCACGAACTCCCAGATCCAAATGACTGGCTTTGCATGAAGAGGGGAGAGAGCGAAAGGTCCATGTGACATGAGGGAAATATGAAGGACTTTGACAGGTCTTAAACGGCCTGGCGCCAAGGCCTGCGTCTACGAGCTAAAAATAGAAAGGGGGCGAGGAGCGGAGATGGGCAAAGATGAAAGAGGGGAAGAGAGAAAACGGAATGGGAAATTCGGTTGAAAGTTTAGATGTTTGCTTAAACTTTTGGGGGGAGGGCTTTGTCCGGGCTAACTGGGGGCACCGGGGAGGAATCGCCTTAAAAGACTCTGTTGCAAGACTTAAACCCTGGGACTCAGGCAGAGGGTTTTCAAGCAGACACACTGTATGGAAGCGCAACATATTGTTTTATATTGATAGCAGTAATCTATTGTAATGAGCGATTCCTTCTCCTCTTCCTCCCGGGCTTCTCCTCTTTGAAATTAACCCCCAGCGGTTGGTGATCTAAGCTACGCCTCCCTTAATGCTGGGAGTCTGTTTCATGTTTCATAAAGTGTCACGTTTTAGCTCCCCGATCTGCAATCCTGATGGTAAAGCCCAAGGCTAAGAGGGAGAGGGGGAACTACAAACAGAAGACGGGCAAAGAAACCCATGCCTTGTAAACAACTGTAAGTGGCCCTTTCCCATCCTGATTCCCCCTCCCTCACCACTGTTTCACCTCGAGGACAGGGGTTATTGTTAGGAAATCGTCTCTATTTATATAAGATAAGTCATCATTAAAACGAGAGCTAGACCCAGAAGGTTACAGGAGAAGGAAATGGCAGAGAAATGATTAGATCAAAACGCAGAGGACAAAATGAAGAATGTTCTTGCGTATTTGTGGAGCAGAGAGAATCCAAATCTTTCCCCTTGCTTCAGGGTGAACTTCGTGCAGTGTGATACTAAACATGTAACCCCCATACAGTGCTCCATTAACCCCATTCCACGTGAGTTGTCCTATGTAAGATAAAGGACACCTCCATGTACACTTTCACAACCTCACCGCTCTACATTTAGTAGAAGGCCTTCATTATTATAAAATCAAGTAGGCCAAAAAAACTCACACAATCACAAGGGGGGAGATTTTTTGTAATTACTTTGTAGAGGGGATCTCAACTGCCTTACAACCTCCCCCCCCCCCCCCACACACACACACATCTCAGTAGTTCCACTGTCTTTGGGATACGCATTTGTATTGCCTCAGTCTTTGTATTCACACTGATTTTTTTACAAATTATTTTCAGAAGAGTTTTTCTCCCTCCGTTTACATTTAGCAAGGTTAGCAATTCCTACTGCTCTGTCCTGTACTGTATAGGTAGCCCTGCAGTTTGATCCACCTAAGAAGGGTAATAGGGAATATAAACCCCCCTTTTGTGTGTGGGATTTTAGCAGCTAACAAAGTCAGTCATGCAATCGAATTTTTATAGGAATAAAAAGGGAGTAAGTAACTCTGGGTCTTAAGGAGGACGGGTGTATTAACATATTTAATGAATACGGTGATTGTTAATTACGGCTCACTAGGTGATAAGGAGAAAGGTATTTTTGATCAAACAAGATCTGAATCTGTTTAGGCACGGTGTAGGTATATACATCCACCCCTTTCTTTGCCTTGTTCCTAATCTGTAATTATATAACATAGTGGCTTGGATACGGTGGTGGTGGTGGAGTGGGCGGAAGAGGAGAGATTAATTATTATTATTATTATTATTTATTATTTATCCTGTTCAAACGAATTAGGAGACTGTGGAGAACCGAAGCAGCCTGCTTTCTGGAAAACTTAGTAGAAGTGTTGTTGCAAATAGATTTTTCTAACACTTCCCCCCCCCCACACACACATACTAGAGGTAATTAAAAATACGGAGTAAATTGTTCTGGGTGATATCAGGGGGAGCTGTGATTTTTTTCTCGATCTGAGACTGACTTGTTGCGTGTGCAGCTTTATCAGCCTGGGATTCATAAGGCCAGGACACTCGGTGTCCCGTGAAAAAGGATCCTGGATTTATTCAAGTTAATGTCCTCCATACACCCAGTGCGAAATATTATTATCACGCCGAATTTCAGTGAGGCGACTGGCTTTTCGTTTGTGTTTGTAGCCTCTTAACTGCGGCATGCAGCCGCCCCTGAACTCTTTCAGGCAGCAGAGAAGAATATATATTGATGTCTCCCCAAAACAACCCTCTGTAGGATTTTCAGAGATGAAGTAAGAGGATGATTCAGATGATTTATTCATTGCACGGTAGCTGCTTTTTAAAGGGGTCGGCATTAATTCACAACAGCTGCGTTTATTATCCGCCAGATTTGAAGTTTGCATTTTGCTCCTTCAGACCAGATCTGAAAGTCGCCAGGACGTCCAGCGCCAGAGCGGCCCGTCGAGTGACGGGCTGGTTGCATTTCCCCGGGACTAAAACGCACCGATTTTGCTTTGCGGCAAAAGCCCCGTTTGGTTTGGATTCGAATGCCGCTGCCGTCAGCACATTTCCGCCGAGGCGAAAATCCAAAGTCCAAATTGTGTCTAAATGTCAACACATCCTGACCCCCCCCCCCATCCTAACACCTTCCCCTGCAGCTTTTAACAATGCCCCGTGCTCTGGTGAGTTCAAACGACCTCCCGAACCCCTCGGAGCACTCCCTTCTCCCTACTGCCGCTCGTTTGGGCCCCAGCAGCGGAGGGTGAGTTTGGCTTTTGTAAGGGGCTGCCAGCCAGAAGACGCCAATCTGGGCTCCCTAGCCCATCAAGCAGCAAGGAAGGGAGCGATAAAACCACCCTCGACAATGGCCAGAGGTGAACCTGCCGCAGGACAATGGCAGGTTGTGAAGTGTCCTGGAGAACAAGTGTTGGGCTTTGATTCGGTTTCCCCTGTGGCGCCAGGGGCTGCCCTCGGCAACCCAGCAAAATGTAACAACAACCAGGGGGCAAAGGGGGAGCTGACCCTTGTTTGGCTTTAGGTTCCTGCTGCTCCAACTCGCCATCAGCCCCACGCCTGTGTCCTCCCCTGGCTGGCCTAAGGGAGAACAGACCAGTATCAAAACCCCAGCAGTGAATTCGCCCCCAGCCCTGAAGGAAGGGGGGGTGCACAAGCGTACAGGGAAGTGACAGGGCTCACGGGGGGGCAGACAGGGCAGCGCAAGTGTCAGCGAAACTGCTGACAAGCCGGGCCTAGGTTCGCCGCGGGCCAGAGGTTGCAGCCGGCCGAGGGTGTCTGGATGATGCAGAGCCAGGCATAGCCGTGTGGACGGGCTGGTGCCCGGGAACCTTGGGTGTTCATTACACGCACCGCGCCTTAAGGACAGCAGGGCCAGCCCTTGCTCTGGAGGACGAGATCTGTTTCCCGGCGCACAGGGCGAGTGAGACGGACCCATCCCTCCCCTCCAGTCTGCAGCCATCCCAGATGGCCGCGGCTGGAGGAAGCTCCCTCTAGCCTGCCTGCTCTTTGCTGCGCGCCGCGGAGGAACGGCGTAAAAAGCTGGAGCTGGGAACAACCCCGGGCTGGGCGGAATCTCGCTCCCCCTCCGGGCTCTCCCCGCGCAGGGGCACACACAGGCTGCCTTGGCGGCCATCTAGGGGTCACACGCTTCTATTCACCAGCCTGGTGCGTGCAGGGGAGGGGAAGGGGAGAGGCATTTCTCTGGAGGGGGAAGGAGGGGACCAGCGTTTGCATTGCGCCCCATCGGGATTATTGGGGGCTTGGGACAGTTCCTTCGGGTGGGAGGGGGGGCGATCTCCCGGCGCCCCCCTCCCCAATCTCCCAGGGAAGCGTCTGGGCCGACGATCAGGCGGCAGGGACAGGAGCCTTGGGAGGATTGCAGGGCGCTGTTTGAAGATTTTTGGGTAAATATGAAGTGACAAGAGACGGGTCTTTATTGTGGAGTCTCAGCCGCCTGGCGCCAAGCCCCTCTTCAGCAAACGGAGCCCCCAGTTAATCAGAACAGATCTCCAAATGGACCTCTTAAAAAGGACACACACACCCCCTCCCCACCCCCAAACAATAGCTCCTGCGCCTTTAACCCCTCCGGGTGACACCCCCTAGCAGACTATCTATCAAGGGGAAGGGGGGGGGGATGCCCGGCCATAATCCCTTTGCAAACAGACTCAGGATTTTCCTTCAAGATTATCTGCATCCAGGCGCCCAGTAAACAAACCCTCCGGATCAGTCTTCCCGGGGAGGGAAGAACCAACCTTGAAGCAGGCAGACCAGGGGGGCTTTTTAACGCGCCAAGCTGATGAATAACTTGTCAAGAGATTAGTTCAAACCCTGTGTAAAACTCAGCCGTCAGCAGGATGCGGGGATTTTTTTAAGGGACTATCGCTGTCTCTCTGCAGCACCCTAAATTCCCTCTGTTATCAACTCAACCTCTCCTGCTGGCGGCTTTGCCATCCCCCCCACCCACATCGCTAGGAGAAACAGCAGACGGGGCCTTGAGATCGCAACCCCCCTCCCTCCGCCTGGCTGACTCCCCCAGAACTGCCTGGGTCCCCTTCAAAGTTTGATCCTCGTCAGCCGCATCCCCAGGCACAAAGCAGCGCTTTCCCCCCAGTGTCACTTCCCCAGAAAACCCAGCGAGTTGCAAAACACCCCCCCCCCCCCCGGTGCAGTGGGGAAGCAATGAACGCGGTGCCGCGGTCCAGGCTGGCCAGCACTCACCCCGGGGCGCTTGGCGTGTGATTCTGGAGCTCCATCCCCCGCTGAACGCTGCCTGGCCAACCCCGCCGCCAGTGACCTCGGCCAGGGATTTAAAACGGCGATGCGCCGCGCGGCCGCCCCCAAATAGTTCAAGCCTCCCCGTGCCTCGCCGTTGCCTGCTCTGACGCCCTTCACGGTCTGCTACGGTCCAGGAGCGTTTCGCAGTTGCATCGATTGGCAGGCACCGCGCGCGGTGGTGGGCCCCACCTAGATTCAGTGTCCAGTATCTGGCGTAGGGCTGGAGTCATACAGTTTATCTTCCCCCTCCCCCTTCTCCCCTCTACTTCTTATAAAATTAGGGGGTTGCAAAGAAGAGTCCGGGCTTTGAACTGCTAGTCAAAAGCCACTTTAGAATACAGAGCCAGCGCGCCCTTTGCAAGGCACGTTAAATCAATACAACTTGATCACAGCATTGTATTGGGGGCTTTCAGATTTCTCTCTCATTGTACACACAACTTGCGAGCACACACAGGCGTATATGCACCCACACTATCTTAGCACAGAGGTATGCGCACACCGCCCTCTCGGTGCACACAAAAAACACACGGGCACACTCCCGCTTGTAGATGCCTACGGCGCATTTACACGTAATATCCCCCCGCGCCACATCTAGGACTTGTTCATCTGTGCAACTCCTGCCCTACTCCCGCCCAGGCGAAGCTGGTGTGTGTGTGTGAGTGTGTGTGTGTGTGCGCGCGCGCGCGCGCGCGCTCTGCTTTGCACTTCTGATGTGGGCTAGCTCTTGTCTCTCCTGAGGTTTCCACACGACTCTCCGGGCTGCCCCGGTGCCTCTGTCAGCAGTTCCCCGCCTGCGAAGCGCTCCCCGCCGGCAGCAAATTCAGCGCTGACCCGGTATGCGGAAAGGAGCTGGGGGTGGGATTTCGAGCACTTTTCTCTGTCATTGGTTAATATTTTATTCTGTTGACATGTTTTCTTACTGCCGGTGCTTCCGACACCTTCTTTTTTTTCTTCCTTTCCTCCCTCCCTCCTTTCCCTTCCCTTCCCTCCCCCCTTACCCCAGATCTTGGCCGGAGCTGTCAAAACCACGCCTATGGAGATCCACAATTGGTCTGAAACGCGTAAAATCAGCAATCAAGGGGGCTTGGCTCATTAGCGAGGGGATCAGCGCAGGAAGGACATGTGAGATAGTCACAGTTTTACAGAGATCAGGACAAGATCTAACCATTCCACTCCGGGTCCTTTCGCCCGGCGCAGCCTGGCCAGAGGCGGATCCGGATCGCACGCCTTCCTGACTCTCCGGGGGCGCCGTGGTGGCCGCTCCCCCCAGACTCGCTGCGGTGGGGAGCCCTTTGAAAGCCCCGCGTGGTTCCTGGGCACCGCCGCGGTTCGGCTTTTGTTTCTATTTTAGTCCGGCGAAGGACTTTACTGCGCCCAGCGCCCGCTCGCCTCGCTGCAACGACAACAAAAAAAAAAAATATCAGGAGCTACCACTATCTCCAACTGCCACCGGGGAGTGTCCGCCGCCGGGAGCTGTTCTGACCCAGCTCTGCCTTTTCCTCCTCCAGAGACTTGGAAGGAGCTCGCCGGGCCAAAACCAGGGCCAGGGGTCCCCTCTTTTCTCCTGGCTTTGTGGATGCACCGATGAGAGATCCAGCCTTCCCAGGGACTGCAATGGCTTATCACCCGTTCCACGCTCCCAGACCAGCCGATTTCCCCATGTCCGCTTTCCTAGCGGCCGCCCAGCCGTCTTTTTTCCCGGCTCTAGCTCTGCCTCCGGCGGCGCTGGCTAAACCCATCCCGGATCCTACTTTAGCTGGAGCTGCAGAAGCTGGTCTGCACGTCTCGGCCCTGGGGCACCATCACCAGGCAGCCCATCTGCGATCTCTCAAGAGCCTGGAACCGGAGGAGGAGGTCGAGGACGACCCCAAAGTGACTCTGGAAGCCAAAGAGCTTTGGGACCAGTTTCACAAGTTGGGGACAGAGATGGTGATCACCAAGTCAGGAAGGTATGAACACCCCCCCCCCGGCACACACACACCCCGCTTGGTAGCTGCACAAGGGCCACTAAAAGTGATACAACCCCCCCCCCTTCTTCCACCCCCTCCTTGCACCTGTGACTTAGATAATTTTTAAAAGAATGCACATTCAGGGTGAGTCGTTTTCACTGATTCAGACCGGATTGGGGATTTTTCTTTCTTTTTTTATTTTTATTTATTTACCAATGTTTTTTTTTTTCCCCGAGGGTGGGAGGAAGCTGCTGATGGGAAAATCTGATTCAGTGAATGAAATACAAATAAGAAATAGAGGGCTAGTGGATGGTTTGGGCTTTGTGGATTTTCTCCCCCACTTTCATTTTTTAAAAGAAAGAAGCCAGATTCCAAATTAAATGCGTATGCAGTAATTAACACCTTGGCCTCAGATTAAATTGGTGTAGCTTGTATTTGTTTAATTTCGTAAAATGGAAACGATTTGGTATATGTAGAGCTCCAGCACTTTCTTCACTGCATGACTGGCCAATATTGAGAGTTGGCTTTTCCCCCTCCATATACCTGTATTTAAATATTAACAGCCCTTTTGAAAAATAATCATTAAAAAATAGGTTTGCAATAGCCCATCTCCCCACCCACCCACCCACTCCAGGTATCTCTGGCTTTAATCTTTTTCTTTGCATTAGCTCTCTTTTATTTTACATGTAGGATATTTATAAATTCAGCGTTGGTATTGTTTTCGCAAATGATTAGAAACTTGCTCCGTGAAAATATTTGGGTTGGGTTTTTTTAGGGGAAGGAAATTGCTTTAACATGTATCAAGAATGAAATTTTATCTCTAGTCTCAATGTCCTGAGAAATCCACGCTGAGATTTCGACCTTTTTGCTCGTTTTCTGTCATGCGAATGAAGCGAAATGTAAAGAAGCGGCCGGTTAGATTAAAGGGGGGGAGACAAACCCAGTGTGTGCACTTTTTAAAAACATGGCAAAACACAAAAGAGCCCAGGACGTAGAATTCGGACCTGAACCAGGATTTAATCTCTACAAGAAGGTTTGATTTTCATAGTAGTTCTGAGACCACAGACCTGTTCCGAATTGCTAGTTCGGTGTGAGCTGATTTTTAAAAATTCACTTCGTTTTGAAAGCGGAGGCCCAGGGTCTAGACTTTACAATGTAACAACATGGCTCTAATGCACATTTCCAGTTTACTTAGCAGTGGGCACACGATGGATGCAAACCCAGAGAGAGAGACAGGGCTGGGGGTACGCAGTGCCCGCAGCCTCCGGTTTAATAGGTCTCAGACACCCCCCTGCTTCTTTTCTTTTCATATTTTGTAACAAAAGCGAGCCAACTCTATAGTGCTTCGGATTATTTTTAATACGAAACTCTTCTCTTTCTCCTATTGTTTTTTATTCCCTTAGGAGAATGTTCCCCCCGTTTAAAGTGCGTGTGAACGGCCTGGACAAGAAGGCCAAGTACATTTTATTAATGGATATAGTGGCTGCGGATGATTGCCGGTATAAATTCCACAATTCTCGCTGGATGGTAGCCGGGAAGGCGGATCCCGAGATGCCCAAGCGTATGTACATCCACCCGGACAGCCCTGCTACAGGGGAGCAGTGGATGGCGAAACCTGTTGCCTTTCACAAACTCAAGCTCACTAACAACATCTCGGACAAGCACGGATTTGTAAGTATCACCTCGACAAGCGATTGTGGGGGTCATTTGTCGTGCGGGCTGTGATGGTAAAGGAAGTTTTTTTGCATTGCCACCAATGTCTCGCTAGCTGCCCGTTAAGTGTTGTGTGTTTGTGCATCTGAAGGACAGATGGAAAGCTAGGCATGGGGGAGACAGAAACGGCATCTTAATACATGGATTGTTTTAAAAAAAAACCCGAACAGCTGCTATCTTCACCAAGGAGCAAAGGGAAACAAACATAGCTCTGGTGGGCACATTTCAAAAGACATCTCTTGATCACCGGGGTTTGTTTGAAAAAACCAACAAGCGTCAAAATTCTGGGAACTTAGTCGTCAGGTACTGTCGTTTACGAGGTTCCTATGTACTCGCTAAAAATAGACCCAGAAGAACCCACCTATTACCAAAACGGAGGAAAACATGGGTGCTTGTGCCATGAATTTAACTGCCCCCGTTAGAAATAGGCAACATATTTCCCCCCGCAGACAGCGCAGTTTGAATGTGCGCTTATCATCTGTAAATAGTAAATCACCAGCTCTTATCACGACATTTTAATTCATAACACACATAGCGGGCCTTAAAATGCATGGGATCCATCACTCTTAATTAAGATTAATCGCCTTGTCGATTATGTGTGTGTGTGTGTATACCCCCCCCCCCAACATGTTCACTTGGGCCTTTGAGTCAGTATGAATTGCGAATTTCAGACACATGGTGTAGGCACATGCTAACTTAACCGCCTCAAATGTCTAAGGTTGGGCGGAGGGTAAATGGAAGTGGTTGCACGTTCTAGATGTCATGGGGTTTTGTAATTTGGAGAGGACCCTGACATATTCCCTATTTCAATTCCAGGGTGAGTTATTGAAAACCATGTAGTAAAATCCATTAAACAGTGGGGAGCAGGGAGATACAGGCTCTGCGCCATAACAATAAGTGGAAAACTTTTTTTTTAAATCAGGTTTGGAAGGAAGAACGCTTAAGAACATGGCATTGTGGGTTTAAATCCTTACACCATTTGCTTCATGTTTGAGTCACGCGGGTGACTGCCAATGCACAACTCATTTTCCTCCCTTATAATATGCCAGATCAGTTTCCTTCACTGGGCCTGATCCTGCCAGTCCTCACTCACTGTAAACCCTCCTGGATTTAAACGTGAGCTGGAATTGCTAGGAGATTGCCTACCGTGTAATAATTATAAACTCAGGTAATTGCATAATTGCTCTGACATTTGTAACTGCAGGACTACAGGGCAATCTACTTGGCAGACCAGTCACCAGAACCTGGGAAAGATTGGGACGGTGTGTGTGAGAAAGTGTGTGTGTGTGTGTGGAGGGATTACATCTGTAAAAATGATTTGGGATTAAATACAGTTGCCGAAATGAGATGGGGGAGACTGTGATCTCTGAGAGGATTTCAGTGTGAATGGGCAAGTCCTGAATGACCTATTTGATCACTTGACTTTTTGGTGGAGCAATAAAGGAAAATAGAGGGTCATTTCATAAGGTTTGTTGTTTGGTTTGGTTTTGGCTGCAGAATCTCCTCCCTTTAAATGAAAGGTAAGAGGTGTCTGAGGGCAACAGGGTAGAGTGGGGAGCACACTAAGAAGCCATGCTCTCTACAGGTGCAACTGAAGGAGATGCCAGCCCGCATATGGGCAAGGCTGGGTGTCAGCTGCAAAATTCAATATCTCGGGGATCTTGGTTAAAACCGGTCTTGGTATATTTCAGCTGGTAGATGGCTGAAGTGACCCACCTGTCTTAGTTTCACTGGGAGTATGGAAAGCTTATTTTGTTATTCCAGGAAGCAGAAGTCTCCTTGCAGAGAAGGATTTTTTTGAAGTCTATCAAACGTCCCTATTTATTTTTTTATTGATCATCTTCCTCGCCTAGTGAACAAAAAATCGAAGTGTCTTAGCAATTTGCAAATATCCACAGCATAGAGCGGATCTGAACTAGGGAGAGAGATGTTTATTCTTCCATTAATGCCCGGTGAAGGGGGGCGCGAAGGGAGGGAATCAGAGCTCACAAACAAGCTGTCTTTAGCCTTTGGCCAAGCATTTGGGGCGATAAAGAGAAAGTTCATCGTCCTATGTTTTTGATATGGTAATTAACTGGGATTTGGAGATGGTGGTTTGTCAGTCAATCCATGCCACAGGCAGTCAGCGCCCACTCAAGGGTGGGTGGGGGCTGCACCCAACAGCAGTATGGGCAATAGAAGGCATGAAAAATCTCTCAGGTGAGAAGATTACTTTGTCTAGATAGGAAAAGAACTGGCCCGTTCGATAATACATTGCGCTGTTTCGAGAATGCAATGTGTAAATCAATAGCAAGAGAGTATTAGAAATAGCTTTTTATTATTCAAGGAAAGCTAGTGGGATCTAACATTTTGAACGGTTCCTCTTCATCAATTCGATATTTTTGGTGTGTGTTGTTCTCAAAAGGCCGGCGTGTATTAAATCGGAAAGATCAGGGTTTAGTCTGTGCCATCTGGTCATGGAAGGGATGAATTTTTTTTTAAAGGAATGCAAATTTACAGCCTGAATGGGAATTTTTGCACCATTTCCTTTATAAATCCCGTCTAGATTACATCGATATAATATTGATCTGACAGGTCACCAGCAGGTGACTATTTGGGGGTTAAAATAGTTTTTTTTTAATTGCCTTCTACAGCAAAATGAAGTGACAATTATTTAGCCACTTGGGCAATAGTATTTTACAATAATTAAGAATTCACCAGCCAGCAACAATTTTGTTTCGGTAATATTGCATTTCATCCTGAACACATCGGGTTACCGAATTATTAAATCGAGAACAGGCAAGAAAATACTTCAGTTGTGTGATTTGAAAGGGGGGGGAAAGGAATTTAGAATTCGCAACAATTGTGTTCTTTTTCAGAGCAATTTAAGCTAATTAAAATGTGTATTTGACTCTTCTTTCAAATTGTGGTTCTGGTTTAGAAATATTTCCAAATGCTCTAAAATTAAAAAAATAAGGAATACAGAATGGCTTTGACTGCTGGCGACAGTTTCAGACCCCTGATTAGGGAGCAAATGCTTGTTCATCTGTAATATCTTCATCTAAAACATAAAATCCACGTGGATCGTGGCGTGAAACAATCCTTTCACTATTCCAGTAGCTTACCTGGGAACATATTTTTCTGTGGCAGTCAACTGCGGTGAGATAACCCACTTCTGCGCTGTGTGAGATAATTTTATATAGATATAGATTGCTAGAAAATATGCAATGGAGCTGGGCTCTCCCTTCATTCTCAGGATTGTAACAATCTGGGGAGAGATATTTTCCCTCCTTATCATTATAGTCATCAGCCTGCATTTTTAAAGAGCATTTACAAAGAAATTTCAACAAGCCTTTTTCTTCCAAGAGACCTGATCAGTAGAGGCCAGATTGTAAAAAATGACTTATTATAAGAGGGGGAAAAAACCCGCCTTTTGGTATGAATGGGGGAATCCTGCTTAGCAGGCTCTGAGTCTAGCAATTCTACAGGGGAGATTGGTTTGTATTTGCTCGATTTCAGTCATTCGCTCATTTCCTAACCCACAGACCATATTGAACTCCATGCACAAGTACCAGCCCAGGTTTCATATAGTGCGAGCCAATGACATCCTAAAGCTTCCCTACAGCACCTTCCGGACGTATGTGTTCCCTGAAACAGACTTCATAGCAGTCACCGCATATCAGAACGACAAGGTAAGGGGACGAGGTTTTTTTTTTTTTAAATGAACCTTTTCTTCTTGAGCAGATGTAGGGATCCGATCCTGCTTCCCCTGAAATCTCTGACTTCAGGATGGGATCAGGATCGGTCCCCCGGGGAGGAATCCAAGCAATGGGAATTGGACAAGGACTCCGATGCCCTTATAAGTCTCCTGTTCTGCTGCCACCTACTAATATTAGCCTGTTTCGCTCGCGGTTGTTAGTTTTAAAGAGTCCAACTATTTGGAAATCGAGTTTGCTAACTCGGGGGAGATAAAAATCAAAGCAGAGAGTTAATTGTGTGTGTGTGTTTTCTGATTCTGCCTGAGCCAGCCGGATGAAACATGCCTTGGGCTTAAGACAAGTCGAGGGGCAGCGCTTGGGGGAGTGGGAGCGAAAGGAGAGATTGCAGACAGGTGCCCCCACATGAGGAGGCAGTACCCCACTTTCCCCCTCCCGGGAGCCTGGTTTTTCTTTTCTTTTCTTTTTGGTTCTTTGGCACGGGGGCCGGACATTTTTGCTCAGTAGCTTTCAGATACTAAGGAGATAGAAATGATATAGTATGAGGAGCGTTTGGAGGGAATTACCTCTAAAGGCAGCTTTTGATGAGGAGCCCAGTAAAATGACCAAGAAGATAGGCTAACTCAATAGCTTTCATGATTAACCAGGGTTAGCCTTTCACTTGGGGTGGGGGGGGCCGGAGAACAGCAAGCAAAGCTTTGGAGATGGGCGGGAAATCTTTGATTCTCGTGGTGCTTTAGCTGGGTTTTGTTCTTCAGACCTGACCGGTTTTTAGTGCCTCCCCCCCCCCCTCAAGAGGTTTCACACACACCCCACCCAAAAGCTGACCGGCACCTCCACTCCTGGCTGCTGATGTTAATTGACAGGTCTGTCTGAGGGTCCTGGTGGGCTTGTTTCCCTCGTAAAGTTTATGGCAAAGAGTCACAATCGATTAAAGAACACTTAGGCGGCAGCATCGCCGCAAGCTACCGCAACGCAACTCAGCACTTGTTCCAGCCTGGGTCTTTCTGATGGGCTACACACACACACACACACACACACACACACACACACACACTCTCTGCAGGTCNACACACACACACACACACACACACACACACACACACACACCCTCTCTGCAGGTCTGCAAGCTAGGAGGGTGTACCTCCACACACACACATCCTGCAGGTCTGCAAGCTAGGAGGGTGTATAGCCAGCTGTCACAGACTACTCATCTCTTCAGACTAAAACCCTGCTTTGGGGCGGGATTTCTGATCAGTGCAGTTGAAGGGAGATGGATGAGTGGAGTGAGGGGCAGTTTAGGGCTGGAAAGGGACAGATCTATTATACCTGCTTTGCTAGGTATGCACTGCCTCTTCCCCGCTGTCTCTATTGGCACAAAATAAAACCTGCTTGGTGGAAAAGCTGGGAAGTAAAAGGGGGATTAAGCAATTTGTTTTTACAGAAATAATGTGGAGCAGATCAAACATGCATTTTTAAAGCAACCATCGAGGGGACATATTTCAAAAGCATGAATTATTGAATGCCCTTATGTCGCCAGCACCATAAGTTAGTCTCTGGGAGAGATAAGAATAGCTTTTAACCAACACAGCAATGTTTAGTCGCCATCTTCCCTCCAGGGGGCCGTGAAAAATAACTTCCTATCATTAAAACTCTATTAATAATTCAGGCCAAACCTCAGCATCATTTTTAATAACGCATGCGGTGTGTTAAACCGGGGATTGTGTGTGTTTCAAACCGTTTGAAACAGAACCTAAATAGGACACTGACATTCTGCACCGTTGAACTTTGGAGGTTAGCACAGGTCAAGCGACCAAGCTACAAGGTTGCTCTTTATTTTTATTTCCCATCACTTTTTAATGACTAATATTTGTCTCATCGTTGCTGTTTTAAAGGGCAATTTTACATGTATTTCCACACAGTCCAAAAATGTGTGTGTGAGAGAGAGAGAGAGAATATTTTAACCCTTTCTGCATAACACCTTGTCTCTAGGATAATTTTCGCAGTTAATTGTTGTTGTTGTTTTCAGATCACCCAGCTTAAAATCGATAATAACCCATTTGCAAAAGGATTCAGAGATACCGGGAATGGAAGGCGAGAAAAGAGGTAAAATTGTTATCCGAGCTAGAATGTTTTAGTCTCGTGGTAACATGGATATTTCCTTCTTCCTTCCCTTTGTTTTTGATCTCCAAAAGTTACTTGAGAGATTTCAGTGGGGATTTTAGTTTAGCCCAAAGTAATATTTACAACGGGTGTTGTAAAGCGATTCCACCTTCCCCTATCCCCATTAACAAGGTGGAACCATGAGTGTATCTATTGGGATGCACCACAAAGATAATGTTTAGTAATGGCTTGTTCTTTTTGAAGGAAACAGCTCACTCTCCCCTCCCTGCGGATGTATGAGGAGCAGTGCAAACCTGACCGAGATGGGGGCGAATCCGATGCTTCCTCGTGTGATCCTGCCCCAGTGCGCGATACACTTCACTCCCCATTGGGTACAGCCCCTAGTCCCCTGAGACTCAACCGCAGCAGCAGAGGTAATTAGACAGTTCACTCCAGAACTCAGCATGAACGTCTGTTAAAAAAGGAAAGAGGTGATTTTTCTCTCTTGCCTTCTCTGAACAAAAATCATCAGACTCGAATCTGATTTACATCCTAAAGCCTTCCTAGGAATGGCTTCGAATTAACAGAGGTGTAACTCAGATCCCAAGGTTGTTAACTGGAAAATTACTTTTTTCCACCCACTAGAACTGAGAGGTATTTGTAAGTCAAATCCAAATGGGAAGATGAGGAAGAAAAGAATAGATTAAAAAATTGTAATTTAAGTAACTTTCCTGAGGAGTCGGATTTCAGGTATGTCTTGGCTCCTCATTTGGCAATGATATAGGTGCCACTTTTAAATACAGATTAAAAACAGGCTGGAGTGAATTCTAGCCCACTTCCGACTCATTGCAAATTCGGGGTTCAGACCAGTGGGAAGAAAAATGTGCACAACCCAAAGGAGAAGGAGGTAGAGACGCTGATCAGTACAACAGAACCAAATGTTACCACTGAAGAAATGTAGCTGAGGAGGGGGGAATGCAAACCTTATTTACAGCTTCTAACATATTCCTGTTGTAAATTTGTGTAAACAACAGGCTGCATAAACGTAATTATGATGTTACATAAGCCTTACTGGCTTCCAGAACTCCTTTCTGGAGCGTTTCTCTGGTTGCAAAAGGTAAATTAAACTAAACTCCCCTCCACAACAATCCCTATTTTTTAAGAGGAGGGAACTTGGAGGCTCACATCTAGTAAATGGAAATAAAACTCAGCAGCTCTCTCATTGTAGTTTTCAGCTACCATGTTTGGCACTGACACAGTGTCAGTGGATTTGCTGCTTTAAAAAAAAATCCTTTTCCTCTATTTTAGGCCTGCCTCTTTGGCTTGCAAAAATTAATGAAATTGCAGAAATATTATTTACCTAATACCAGGGCTTATGACACACCTGGCCCTCTTAGGAGCTTTTCAGCTAAATCCATTAAACCAGCAATGAATATATACCTCAAACTAAGGAATTTAACTTAAGCTGCCTCAAACTTTTTGCTCTCTGAATCACAACTAGTCCGATATTATTTAAATCCGGATGTGTGAAGTTACCTGCCGAGATGGGATCTTTGCTACCTCAGACTACAGAGATGCTTGTATGCATGATCTATTCTGTTGCGAAATATGGTTCAATTCACTATTTTCCCTCTGCACAATGATGTGTATTTTGATCAATGCTTTTTCAGAACAGATCATGACAAACTTATTTCATGGGGATTTAATCTGAACAACCCCCTGCCTTTCTAATCGGTCCATAAGGTGCATTTACACTTAATCTAGCTATACAATAAATGAATCGATTATTTTCCAATACTGCACATACTCCTTCCTTTCTCGATGGCTTTTGCTTTGTTTGAACCCGCGGAGCACGTCATGAACTAGGCAGACCAGGGTGAAGATGAAGCTAATTGATAGGATGCTGTCATATATTTTGGTGCCCTTAGCAAATATGTTCTTCCTGTTTGGCAAAGCGGTGCTAATCCCCTGTGCCTCACAATTACCAGTTTATAAAGGTCTAATTCTCTACTCCCCCCCCCCGAAAAATAGATTGAATTTCTTCAATGAATAACCAGTTTTTTCCCCCCAAAACGGTTGATTGCTGAGTTTAAATAGAGCCAGGCAGACAGGGCCGGCTGGGGAAGGCAGGTTGCTATGGGTGTGTGATACAAGGGGGGAGAAGGGGGTTGGCAGCCTGCACCGGGGCTGCTGATTGCAGCAGAAGGCCGGGGGGTGATTCCCGTTGTCCCCCCGCTGTGCGAGCCCCCCGGGGCACGGGATGGGCCCGCGTTTCACCCCCCCCCTTTCCTTGCAGAGGAGAAATCCTGCCCGGAGAGCGACCCGGAGCTGGAGAAGCTGCCCGAGGAGCGGCCGGCCCGCGGGCCCAGTCCCGGCCCGGAGGAGGCCAGCCCGCGCAGCAGCCCGCGGCTGCCGGAGGAGCGCAGCCGGGAGCGACCCAGCCCGGAGAAGCCCAAGGGGCTGGAGAAGGACAAGCCCGAGGGGCGGCGGAAAGAGCCGGATGCCTCCAAGAAGGAGGCGGAGGGCGGCGGGCTGAGCAAAGAGTCCTTCGCCCCCCTGATGGTGCAGACGGACAGTCCCCCGCACCTGAGCGCCGGTCACCTGCAGAGCCTGGCGCTCTCCGGCCTGCACGGGCAGCAGTTCTTCAACCCGCTGGGCGCCGGGCAGCCCCTCTTCCTGCACCCGGGGCAGTTCGCCATGGCCCCCGGGGCCTTCTCCGCCATGGGCATGGGACACTTGCTGGCCTCGGTGGCCGGCGGGGGCCTGGAGAACGGAGCCCTGGCTTCGACTCAGGGGGCAGCCGGGACCGCCACCCCCTTCCCCTTCCACCTCTCCCAGCACATGCTGGCCTCTCAGGTAAGCGGGGCTCGCCGGAAGGGGCTGGGACAAGCCGCGGTCCCCCCCCCCCAAACCCCACCCCGGCCCCCAATTTGCCCCCTTCCCTTTACCCTCCCCACGAATGTATCCCCCATTTCACCCCCCTTATCCCGCATCTGCTTTAATTCCCCCCTTCATTGCCCTAGTTAACCCCCCTTCTTTCTCTTCTTACCCCCCATCTCCTGCTTAGAATTGGGGGGGTCCGGAGCCTGGGGTCCCCGCACGGCTGAATTCGTGCCAGGGCAGAGCCCAGCACCTCTGGGCTGGCTGCATCACTCGCAATGGAAAACAATGGCTCTTTCATTGTGTCCCCAGGCCATCCCATTCCCCCCTCCCCCCTCTCCTGGCTCGCCGGGCAGCGGGAGGCTGGGTTGTTACCGGTCACTATCCCAGTCCCCTTCGCGGATTGAATCGGATACCACGTTGCTTGCTTCAAATACCCCTCGGCTGTTTCACTGGCCGGAGAAATGCGGCGGGTTGAAGCAGGGTCACGTTTCGGATCGGGCTATCCGGAGAGCAATTCGGTGCGGTTCCCTCGCCAGCACAAAATCAATCAACCCATCCGGGAGACAGGGGAGACCGAGTGCCTGATAGCGGCATTATCGCCTGCTTTCTTCTGCAGGAGCAATGCTATTCGGCTCCCCACCCGAGGGTCCCTTTATTTCTATCCATGACATTTGTCTCCGGCCAATAATTGCTTATATCCTCCTCCCTTTGGTCCTGTAACACTTTAATTCGTTTAGAGGCAGCCAGATCTGAAGGGTAACAAATCAGCCCGCGGAGATGCTCGGCCCTGACCCCGTTTTCAAAACCCCAGTTACAGGGGTATTGAATTGATACAGAATAAAACGTGTCTAGCTCCAGTCTCTCCTTGAGTGGGAGTGTGTGTAATTTGCAAAAGCCAGGACTGACCTTCCATTCCTACAGACCGGGTACAGTCGTTATTACTTTCCAGCGGCTTGCTTGTTGCTAATGCAAACAGGAGATACATGGGAATTATGGCCGCGCCTATCCACTTCTGTGCCTGTCCCTAGCTTTGAACCGGGTGCTCAGCGCCAGGGCGAATCCTGAGTCAAACCCAGCAGGCTGGCGCTCCTGGAGCCTGTAAGGATCAGTGCTAGCGGGGGTAGCTGCGTTCAAGGCTCATTATGTCCCCCCCAAATCAGAGGGGCCCCTAAGGAGCATGTCTAGTAAGTGGAAAGGGCCCGATTCTGCCCACTGACTTCAATGGGAGAAAGATCCAGCCTATTTCCATTGGCCAAAACTAGGGTTGTGCCATCTTCAGAATGTGTATGTGTGTGTGTGTGTGTGTGTGTGTGTGTGTGTCCCAACCCAACCACACCAAGATGTCATTTAAACCGTCTAATTTATCGATCCTACTTAACTATGTGTCTTAATGTGATTAAACTTGTGTGAGGATGCACAGACCTGGGCCACAGGCTGGAGCAGAGAGGGAAGATGTTGCTTTTTATGTCCTAGTGGAGACCTGTTCAAGGCAGAGCCTTATTGTGGTGTACTACTCTAGCTTTCAACAGGCGTGTCTCTGGTAGCGGTTTCAGGCTGCCCAGCAGACCTGCTAGTTAACTTTATTTCTATTTATCAGGTCGGATCCTCTCCCCATTTCTTACAAGATCCTTTCGGAACTCAACAGGTTACCTTCATCCCTACCTATTCCTTGAGCAGTGCCCCAGCCTAATTAAGAGGGCATTGCGTCTGTGCCCGGGACTGTTTCAACAGGTTGATTCCTTTCACGGTTCCCTGATGTTTAAATCTCTGTTGCTGCATACGGGGTGTATTGTTTCAGTGGGAAATTCGGAATAAAAGGGTGCAGGATCTGATACGTGGCATATATTTATTAGTAGAGAGGAGGCACAAATTTGTGGCATCTCTCTTGCCCCAGAGGGATGGACAGTGCTGAGCTGGGAGGGTGAGCGCATTGGAAGAAAATATTCCATTTCCATTAGTTAATGAGTTTGACTTGATTTTGCACTGGTGGTGGAAGGTCATTTATGCTCCCAGAGGACAGAGAAGCTCACCCAATGCAGAGACACTTGACAGACAAGCCTCTGTCTCTTGGGCTCTGCGTTTGAAGTGATACACAGGAGCTTGGCTACTTCGACTTCCTCCTGGGTCCCCGGGATGAAATGCCCTGGTCCCAGGCCCGCCGTCCTTTCTCTGGGGCATTGGTTGGTTCCCCATCCCTGGTCCCCAGCTTCCTTCCAATGAACCGGATGCAGGTGCCAACCCCTTTCACCTGGAGTCTGCTCTCCTGGCCTCTTCCCTTGGCAGTAGATTCTCTCCTAATCCCTTGATTTCAAAGATATCAGGGTGGCTCACCTGGATTTTCTGGTTGCCTGGCATTCTTCCCCCTGCCCCTCAGCTTGCGATGTGGCCAGTTCCCACCACCAGGCGCTCTTAAAACTCTCCTGCTTTGTCTCTCTCTTGCAGGGAATTCCGATGCCCACCTTTGGCGGACTCTTCCCTTATCCGTACACCTACATGGCAGCTGCGGCCGCCGCCGCCTCAGCACTGCCAGCGACCAGTGCGGCTGCGGCCAGCTCCCTGTCCCGGAACCCCTTCCTGAGCAGCACCCGCCCTCGCCTGCGCTTCAGCCCGTACCAGATCCCCGTCACCATCCCACCCAGCACCAACCTCCTGACCACCGGTCTGCCCGCCAGCCTGAACCCAGGCTCGGAAGGCTCCAAGCCCAGCAGCAGCAGGGAATCCAGCCCCCTCCCAGACCTCCCTTTGCACAAATCCAGCAGCCAGAGGGGCTCCCTCTCTCCCAAAAGCTCCCTGAAAGATTCCATCAATGAACTGCAGAATATCCAGAGACTGGTCAGTTGCTTGGAGAGCCAAAGGGAGGTGTCACCCAGCAGGGAGTCCCCCAAGTGACTGGCTGAGCTGCCAACACGCCAGCCCGAAGGGCTGAGAAGCACTGGGATTTTGTACAGCACAGTATAAATATTTATTAAAAAAAAAAACACAAGGGAAAAAAAGGGGAGGGGGACAGGCAGTTAAAGACAGGGATACAAGTGTGATCCATACAGATACCCAGACAAAGCAGAGGCCAAGTGAATGATCCGCAAGCAAAATATCCCGTAGCCAGGGGTAATTATGGGAGACTATTCCTCCCTCCCTCCCCACCACTCTCCACTCAGACCCAGGAGAATATAATGGATAGGATCTCCCCTCCCTAAACCCAAATCAGGAGAAAATACGGCAAGTATCCTTCCCTCCCCTCCTCAGTCCCACTGGTTTGGACTCCAAATACATCTGGAAAAGCAGAAGGATTCCAATCTGCAGCGTAACTTTCTTGATCAATGGATTACCCAGAACACATGCAATTTCCGGGATGGCGAAAGAATGTACCAGTCATTCCCTTAAAGAGACTGCGGGAAAGGTGACTGATGTTTTCTGTAGCGACTGATTTCTGAAGGGAGGAAGATGCTTTCAACCCCCCCCTCACCTAAAACAGACAATTTTAAGAGGAAAATAATAACTCTGGGTGAGCCTAGTGACTATGAACATGTGTGTAACCTGATTTGTCAGGGGGAAAATGGAAATAAACTGTCGTCAGCTCTATTTCATCCACCACTGATTTCAAAGGCCACCAACACGCAGAACTGGTACAGGCAGTGTGACATGGTGGTTTTGGAATCTACCTGTGTACCAGAAAAAAATATTTATGAAATAAATGAAAATTTGTGTAAATAAGCTATAAGGATCCCAGAATATGCAAATTGGTATTAATTTATTCAGTTGTACATTGGTGTGTACATAATATTTAGAGTTTAACTCATCGCATTTAATTTTTTTTCATTTTACATGAACATATATATTGTAAATGAAAAAAATATTTAGCTCTTTGTGATTGAAGGAGAACTTGGTTTCTTTAACTGTGTTTTAAAATGTTGTTTATCCCGCCTGTTCTCTAGGACAATCATGTGCCATCAGTATACACTTTTCAGTCACTAAAATCAGAGTTCAATTCTTTAAGGAACTCTTACAAGGAAAAAAAATCCAATGAAAATATCTTTACAGTGCGGGGTACAGGAAATGCAGGAATAAACCTCAGGTTTTTATTTTTCACTCCAGAACAAAAAAAGAAATATAATAAATTTAAATATCACATGGACTGTGCGCTATATTTGTTTTAAAATAAAAATATACAGGATTTGAAATGTGCTGGTTATTCGGGTATCTATCTGTTCATTTTTTGATGAATTCTCTCACATCTTTCAATAAAAAATATTCTAAGAAGCTTTGCAAGGTTGGTGTTTTTCATCTCTCCTAGCATTTCAGAATGATTCTATGTGGGTTATTTACTTTATTCTAACGTTTGGGAGTAGGGAATTTCGACACACCCTCCCCCCTCGAAATTTGAATAGCCCAGCATGCACGTCGAGTTCTGAGTGGAGATTTTGATCACCCTAAGAAATTAAAACCACTAACAAATTTTTTTGATGTCAGGGCTAACTACAACTGGGATGACATCATTCTTACCAAGGGTAAGTCTGAGAGCCTTCAGTTAACTACAGTAATGCAGGTTCATGCAGTGAGCTTGCAGTTAGCCACGTGCTTAACTTTAGCACGTGAACAGTGCTGACAAGTCACGTGCTAAACACTTAAGCACCTGCATAACTGGTTGCGGCTTTATTTTGCTTTAATTAACACAAAGGATTGCGGGGGTTGATTCTATATCACCCTCATTCCCTGCACCTTTGACTTTAGATTTTTTTTTAAAGAGTAAATGATTAACCCAGGAGGAGGAACCGAACTAGCTGGGTAAAAGTGTGGATTTTGTGTAGCCCTCGATTCTCTGCAGGTCTGTGCTGAAGGACCCATTGCATTTAAGTCCTAACATCTGAAACCCCTGGCATGCATATTAACATACTGTACTCGCCCCAGATTCGTGGATCCAACAGCTCCCGGAGAAGACTTGAGTGAGTTCAATTACCATCCGAAGACTTTGAATCTGAAACGTGGAGACTTTATTAGGTTAGGCCTATTTTTTATATATATGTTCGTTATTATTTTCAATTAGAGGATGTGTAGAAAGTCTGTTCTAAATCCTGCGAGCCTGCATTTAATTTTGATCAGGAAAGATTAAAATGCTTCAATGCATATAAACATCCGTTTTGTATTATTGAGATATAAACGAAAAGAAACAGTTTGATTTAAAGCGACAGCAGCAGATACAGTTTCCAGCGACAGTGTTGCAACATTTTGCTGCACTTTTTTTTTTAGCTTAAAGCACACACATAACATAAAATCAGATTTCCCCCCCCCCCTTTATTACCAATGTAAACTGTTGCTCTTTGAAAACCATTTTGGCTAAGTTGCCTTGTTTATTTGCAAATGTTTCCCATCTCGGCGGAAAGGAAGCCTTTTGTTTTAATTTGGCTTGATGACATTGGATTTTTGTGTCTTATCTGTCAGTGGTTTGTTGGAATTCCCCTGCCACCCCCAAAATAAGTTCCTAGGGCCAGCTTTTATTACCTAAATGTTCCTGTTGCGAAATCTGTGGCTACCATGTGTTGAGAACAACGTAAAAATGGGGATATTTTGCGAGAGCCTGCATTAAACCAAGGCTCCTAGGAAAAAGTCGTACACCGCGCATAATCAAAGACATCTCTGCTATTCTTGCAATCGGGGCCCCCGTACAGCAGCAGGCTTTGCTGGCATTTAATCACTGAGTAGCGAATGTCTGTTCACCTGAGCAAGGAACGCCAAAGAACCTCCTCAGGTGAATCAAGTGAACGTTTGCAGAGTTGGGCCGCTAAAACGTTCAGAACATGAATTCTCACCCACGCAGCAAACCCAGCGCGTTCTGTTACAGAACATTTCCAACAGCTGCTGACAAGCTGCGTTCTATTAATCATCTATCCAATTAGCATTTCTAGGTCAAAAGATACCTCGTTACAATTGTTTTAACGTGGGTTGCGATGACTGTTTTAGGCAGGAAGAGAGAGGTAGCGCCACCCCCTCCCCCTGTAAATAATACTCACTCTTACACTTCGTCTTGTTTTAATAGGCTAATTTTAGCGAGTTTGCTAACAGGTGTGAAGGACAAAGGGACTAGAGAGAGGCCGTTGGTTAGTCATGGTTGCAGCTTGAAAACAGCTAGTGCTGTCTGGAGTTCTCCTTGTTTGGCAAGACACTGAAAAAACCAGGGAGAAGTTTCCAACTGGCTTTCCAACTGCTTCCCAGGTAACGGGGCCCATAAGCCCAGTCGTTTTCTCCTTTCTGTTAATTGCTGAAGTTTTATATGGGATCGTTGGAGAGTTCACGATTGGCTTTCAAATAATTTCCTTCTCTCTTTCGGTCAAGGATCTAGTCTCCCTCAGGTATTAGGCGCCCCCCCCCCACCCCCTTTCATCCTCCAAAAGCATGATTCCCCCTATGAAATCTGTTTAAACTGACCCAAGTCCTTATATTTCCAAAGAGGTCGGGAGGCCCTAATTTCTCTCTGGTTTGAGGAGAACTTCCCGGCTTTATGGTAAAGCAATAAAGGATGACATAAACAACCCTTTTCTTCACCAATTACCCTTTTCTCATTCTTTGGAAGATTTATTAGCTAAATTGTTTGTGTTAGGAAAAACTTCGAAGTTTACTGGGTCACTCTCAGAGCGGTGTTGTGTATAGGGGGCCCTCTGCTGGCGAAATGAGTTAACAAACACGCCTGAGGTCAGCCTTTCACAAGGGTGAACTTTCTGCTTGGAAACTGGACGAGTTTCTAGGTAATTGTTAGTTTAATTTGTTTCATTTATATAGTTGGTGCTTTTTCCTTAAAAGTAATTTCCCCCCATTTATTTCAGTTTAACTAGTTACAATATTCTCCCATCTTTCTTAAAATAGTATAATCAAATTAACGGTCAACATAACCTGCTCGCCAACACTGGCGTATTGTCCTATTTAACTGTTTAAATTTGGGATAATCCAAAGTTCTCATTTAAAACAAATATAAATTGCTTAACTGATTAAAATTTTTAAATCAGTGAAGCTGGATGTGTGTGATTATTTGGGGTGTAAGATAATAGAATGGTGAAGTTACTGGTGCAATGGTGTTAAGATAAATCTAATGGGGATAATATCGAAAACTAAGTAATGGATCCCCCAGTTTGGAAACTACTTTCATGTGGGGAGGGAATAAAATTACTGAAACAGGCTCTCAGAATCATTTCTGAATAAATATATTTCAGGATGGGTAATACCTTGAGTCTGTTTTTTTAGGAAGTATAAGGAATATACTATAAAGAAAAACACTTCACAAATACCTAGCAAGAAAGCAATGTTTACATTTGTTTAATTAGAGAAGGGCTGGCTTGAGGGAGAGACAAGGAAGTTAGGTTTAAAATAAATATCTATAGGGAAATCTCTTCTATTCACATCCCCGGATTCAAGAATAGAGCCATCCGACCTATTCTGAGGCTATGGTTGGTAAATGTTTAAATGTTTGCTTCCTTCTTGCAGTGAGTTGTTGTTGTTGAGATGTTGGGGTATAAAGCTCCGGGGCTAGGCAAAGACTATTTCTAGACTGGCTGTGTATATCAGGAAGTTCCTCTATATCCTTCAGCTAGGAAAGGACTAGAGCATCCTTTTACACTTTCCTTGTAATAAACCATTCTACTGGAGCCAAGCTAAAGGGAACTCTGCTCCTTCACTGCCTGATAGACATGACTGTGAAAGGCCTCAAGAAAAGTAGTGCTGGCAAAGCCCCACTGAAATCAGTGGGCTCTGTATAGGCCCATGTCATTGCAGAATGGGGGCTTCCACTGACCACAATGAAAGGAGGATCTGTCCTTTCACACTGGTGGAGCTGAAGACAGACCCTGGCCCCAGGTATGTAAGGGCGCAGTAGTCCAGTACTTAGCCAAAACTCCCACAGAAGTCAAACATACAGGGATGGAAAGCGTGACCTCCCAGAGCAGCCTGACTCTCCCTGCTTACCAAAGGGGCATGTGGATTTTTCATTTGTGGCAGTGCAAAGCGTTCCAGCAAGAACAGATCTGCCTCCCTCGCAGCCAGACAGAAATTGAAGCCATCGATAAATCCTATATTTAAGTGACTTAACTAACAACATAAGTAACCGTTGGCCACACACTGCCTTTTTTGTTATAAATGGATACATTAAATTACTCTGGTCTGACACACCCTGTGGTATAATCTTGGTATGAAGTGACACTGGAGATGCATGTAATTCTGCACATCACAATACCCATGGCAAAACTTTGGATGCTGCATCAATTTTGTTGGGTGTTCAACTTGAACATTTTTAAAGGGCAGATTTTTTCTCCCCCCACCCCACCCTAGAGGATGACTGCTTAGCATTTGCTGAAAATCAAGCTCATTTCATGTGTCTCAAGTGAGGCACCTAAAATTACTGATTCCTCTTGAAAGTGGTGGACAAGATGTGCCCAGTGCTCTACTAGAGAGCTGTAAATAGAATTCTGCCCTGAAGGCCTTGCAGTCTAATCCTTGTGGGCATCCTCCTGTGTCCATGTAGAACCCATCATCAGAGCGGTTTGACATTGCAAATGCTTATGCAGAGGCATATGCAACTCTGTTCCTGGCCTACTGAACTCAATACAGCTATTCATCATGTGAGTAAAGTTACACATGCGGGTTGGTAGACTCAGGGCCTATATTCTGGCAAAAACCTGAGGAGCAGATGCCAACACAGGGAGGGGCCATGTGGGGAGAGGACAATGTTATGTGATTGGGGTGGTTAGTAAATGGAGTTGATGAGCATTATAACTTTAGTGACATAAGACGGCATTTATGTGATATTAGAATAAAGGGGGCAGGCATACATAGCAGAGACTGTAAACTGGTTTTAGACAGGCCATAATATGTAGTGTTGCCAGAGGTCCTCTTAATAAAATAATAGAATCAAAAGTGTGGCTTTGTTGCCACTGAATATGTTATTGTGGGAGGGGAGAGGAGAGAGAGTGAGCCAGACTTTGCTGCTCAGGGTCTCTTCTAACAGAAAATTAGCAATCCTGCCTTGCTTTGAAAGATGGCACAGATCTGTCCATACCTGTTTGAAAACCCAATTTCATTTTTTAAGCTGTGTTTAGTTTTTATTCACAACAGGGTAAAAGCTGCAAAAATACCTTTTTGTGAATGTTATTCAAATGTTAGAACAAAGTTGAGGCACTCGGTTCACACTCCTTTCTCTATTCCCTTTCCACCACCACTTAGGCAATCAAGTTTTATTACTGCAAATGCTTATGGGAAGTGGATTTTAAAGGCTTTTCACCTTGAGTATCATCTCAGAAATCAAATTGACACACTCACCCCAATAGTAACTAGAACATGACTTGTATATAGCCCATGGCAACAAAGCAAAACGCTGGAATTTTGAACAGTAAGCCATGGAGTCAATGAAATAACTCCTCTGGTACAACTACCCACTAGAAAATTATGCAGAAGGCAGCAAGGGTCTGGAAGAAGGAGTGGGCGTCAGGTGGTACTGAGTTATAATTCTGCCTCTGTCACTGACTCACGGCATGGCCTTGGCCAAGTTACTTTGCCGTTGTGGCCATGATTTGTGGGAGGTTTTTTGGCAAGCTGCTGTTGATACTCCCCCCGCCTGCCTCGCAGGGGTGCTGGGTGGGTTAACTAAACAGCGTCCTGCAGCGCGCTCTGCTCTGGATGCATGAGCCGGGCACGTTATCTGGGCAAATTCACCGGCATACTGTTAGCATCGCGGCGATTCCGTGGCCACCCTGGGCTTGGCTGTATTTTTAGCCCTGGAGAATAAACTTCCGTGTAAAGCCTATGGGAAGCGGGGGGGGGGGATAGGAAAGGGGGTTTGGCTGCCAGGAAGCGCTGATCACAAACCCGTTGAGGGGCCAATTGCTTCCCACCCCCTCCTCCCGCTCTGAGGGGACCAAGCCCCTCACCGCTGCCTCTGGGCGGAGCACGAGGCGAGTGCAGGGGGCTGCCTGCCCCCCTGCAGCGGGTCCTAGCGGACCGAGTCTCATTACTGGTCGCCGCCGCGGGCGAAGGGGTTAAGGCCGGCTGGGAAGCCGGCAGGGTGGGAGCTGGCAGCAGACATCTCTTTGTCCTGGGGCTGGCGCCTGACGCCTGCCTGCCGGGCACACCGCCTCCCCGGGCCGGGGACAAAGGCAGCGCGGGGCGATCGCTCCAGCGGCAGCCCCCAATTAGGAAGCCTCTCTCCCGGGCCCTCCTCGCACCAGCCTCCTTGAGCCGCCCGGCCATTGTCCCAGCCCCGGCGCTCTCCCAATTAGCGAGGCGGGCCGCCGGGGCTCACACGCCGGGAGAGAAGAGCCCTTTGTCTGCAGCGATCAATCGCTGATCAATAGACAAGAAGGGCTGTTCCGGGGAGACAGCAGATAAAAGGCCAAGTCAACTGACTTTAACCCTTCAGGGGCGAGTGGGAGCCGGGCCTGCTGGTCCAGGCAAACCCCTGGGTACAGCCCCCTCGGACGGGGTCTCTTTGGGGTGAGATCCCCTAGATTATAGGGTACATATACAGGTGTGCCATCAGCCCCCGCTATCCTGCCCTATATGACACACACAGGTAGGCTGATGGCACCCTGGTCATTTAGATGTTATATAGGTAACTCCTTGCTTTGTAGAGAGCTAGACACACCCCTCTAGATAGACGCCTACCTGCGTAGGCATTAAAATGGGATCAGTGGGATCTGGACTGTATGTACGTGTAATGCAAATATGTGTACAGAAAGCGGTGTGATCAATTCAGTATATGTGAGACGCCCCCCGTGTGTTCAAGTATGTGCCGGGCAAACTTCTGATTCACTCCAGTGTGTGTGTGTTTGCACATCCGCACACACAGATTTGTATTGACTCCGGTATTTATGTGCAATATGTGAATCTGTCTGTGCTCATAAATACCGGTGTCAATACAAATCCGTGTGTGGCGCTGTGCAAATACACAGGCACACACGGGAGTGAATCAGAAGTTTTCAGCATATCGGGGCGATATGTAGTACTCACGCAGTATGTGTTGCACTCATGTGCCTCTATACATTGAGGATGCAGATGTACACACAAGGTTTTTGGATCCTTGTCATTGTATCTACGTTTTGGATCTGTGACAGTTTGCACTTCACGGGAGATATCTTCACGCACATGCATTTGCTGACACGGATACAGGTCAAATAAACATCCTAGCGAATGCGGAATGGGATATGTGTAAACTGAAGAACACCAGTAACACACGTACTAAATAGTGTCCTCGGTTAAAGACAGGTCCGTTTTCTTTCCCTTTGTGGAATCCTTCGGCACCATTTCACATCCATTGTGCTTCACGAGAGTGGCATTACAAGTAAATTCTGTAGGATCGAGGTAAAGAGAAATGGAGAAAGAGAGATTGGGATCCATATTTGTTTTTACAGGATGCTAGAACAAAGTGCAGCCCAGAAGATGACACTGTTTCAGTAGCTAGGGAGTGAAACTGATCAATAATAACCTCTGCAGTCCAGCTAGTTCATAGATTGCCTTAATTCCAAATCATGCCTGGCACTAGAGGTACCTACCATTCATAATTCTCCTTCCTCCTGTTGGCAAGCTCATGGGGTGCTGGTGTATAAGGGATCTTCCCTTGATTTTTATTTCTCTGGGGGGTGCCGGTGTGGCAGCAATACTATCAAACCCCAACAACAATAATTCTCTCCTTGAATCCAGTTTATCTTGAAAGCTATTTACATCGGCGTGCACGTTATCTGGATTGAAACGCTTTGCTGGGCTGTTTCTTTTATTACAACATCAGGGATCCAGAGTGCCCCCGACCCCAGCACTTGTTTCTACCATGGCCTCTTCTGGCTAAAGTAGATTCTCCTTCCCCTTTTGTTCCCCAATTACTAATCCAGGGACAAGGTCATTAGGTCGAGACGCTTTAAGATGTCTTTGGTCTCCTTTTTAAAAAATAATGGTCGTTATCAGGACAATAATGGCAATTTCAATTGACGAGAGATTAATCTGAGGCAGAGCTGCTAACTCAGACGTCAGCCAAGAAAGGGGATTGACAAAAGGTTACATAAATTTAGGGCAGTTAAAGAGCGAGCTGGCCTTGCCCAAGTCAATAAAAGGGGCAGATATTGCTCCCCAGTGACACAGCCTCTGCAGAGCAAAAGGGGACAGGGGTTTTTGCAAGACCGATTAAAACTGATGGGGTGTGTGTGTGTGTGGGGTGGGGGGTGTACATCGAAATGGGATTTAGTCAATTGCAATGAACCAGATTCTGTCAGTTGCCTGTTGGTAAATTCCACAGTGATTCCCCCTGTCCTGCGTGTCACCCACCTTTGCCACTGTGTGTCCATAGGAATAGTTACTGCCTCTTGTCCGACTTGTACGAGTTGTGGCTGAAAACCCAGGGCAAATGGTTTTTGCCATGTTCAGACATTGACTCGGCACAGGATGTTTTTGTTGGGCCACGGAGATTTTGTGTGGCGATCACTTTTGTCTCCGTTTCTCTGGGGAAGGGGCTTGGGGAAGGCTGCATAGGCTGGAAGGTGTGTGTGGTGTTGTGCACTTTGGTTTATTTCCCTGCTGTAGGGAAACTCTGTTGCCTTCAGAACCCCGCTGGTAATCACTAAATTGGCTGATTGGTGTGTGTGTGTGTGGGGGGGGGGTTTCTCAGTGACAAGGCCTCAAAGGGTGCCCCAAACAGATCAACGCATAAGAAAGTCTCGCACTGGTCAATATTGAGCTCTACAGCCGTTTTATAAGGAAAAACTTATAGGTTATACTGCCCAGCTTTCAGTGCCGGCTAGCAAGCAGGAGTGAACTGCAGACAGATTTCAGCACAGCCGAGACAATGCTTCAATCCTGACCTGTTCTTGCCTCGTGCTTCAGGCAGATGAGACACACGCAGATCCTAACCCCGTTTGCTTTTCGTTAGCAATAGCCACTGTTTGGAGACTCGAAGCACCTCTGGCTTTCACAACCGTTCAGTACCCAAATCTCCAGCTGTAGTCGATGGGCGTTTAATCCTCTGGACACGGGCTTTTAGCATCTAAACCACGGGGCATGAAAACAACGGTAATCCTGTACAGGCCGGTTGCCCATATAGCCGGTGTCCGGATCTTTGAGTAACACAACGAAGTCTGTTTGCAGACAGAAGAGGATTCCAGTCCCCAGTGTAAGTGGCTGAATTTACTGTGAGACAAAATTTAGGTTTAGGTTCCCAGTTTGTAAGTAGGATCTGGGATACAGTGGAGGTAGCTTGAATCTATGCTTTGATCTTGTGCTAATGACTTGGTTTTTTTGGGGGGGGAGAACACTGTTTACTTAAACTTAAAGCTTATTATTAGCAAAAAGCAACATTTGCTCTAAGAACAGGATGTTTGAGGGGAAAGGGGAGTCTCTCCGTTTATTTAAATGATTTATAAATGCTGGTGTGGCAGTGAATGAGATCTGTATCTTTCTAAGTCTCAACTTATATATACTGTATATCTCCAAATTAAACAGGAATCCCTATGAACTTTCCCAGGGAGAGACGCTGCTGGGACATGTTATTTAGAAAATGAAGACTTCATGTTCCAACATGATTAGCGAATATGCCCCAAGAGGGTTTTTTTAAAACAAAAACAAAAACAAACAAAAACGTTAAACAGCAAACGGCTGACTGACGTCTGTCAGGATGAACTCTAAGCTTCTAATTTGAAACTGCAAAGGTTGTTAGTGCATTTTTCCCTTACGTGAAACAAGAACCGGGGCACAGCTCCGAAGGGGACAGGCTGATTCTGATTCAGAAAAGGAGGCGATAACAGTCTTGACATTAGCAACAGAGGGTCCTGTGGCACCTTTGAAACTAACAGAAGTACTGGGAGCATAAGCTTTCGTGGGTAAGAACCTCACTTTTTCAGATGCATGATTTGCATCTGAAGAAGTGAGGTTGTTACCCACGAAAGCTTATGCTCCCAATACTTCTGTTAGTCTCAAAGGTGCCACAGGACCCTCTGTTGCTTTTTACAGATTCAGACTAACACGGCTACCCCTCTGAGTCTTGACATTAAGATCTAGCCTTTAGAGCCTAAAGCCCGGGATCTACCCTCCTTTCATAAGAAAGACACTTGCGGAAACTAGATTCCTTTCTCCGCCCTGCCTTGAACTCTGCTTTTAAACGTGTACTGTTCAGACCCCACCTAATCCACACCAAGCCGCTTTCTTCCTAGCAATCCTCCCTGTGGAAACTGAATGCGCTCTGGGTTGACCGGGAAGAAACCGGTTTTGCAGCCCTCCCTGGTATACGAAGCCGAATTTTACACACACAATCTCGGGCTGGAATATTTAGCCCCTTTGACCATATGGTCTTAACCACTCGCAGTAACAGCAGATGACTCATTCTGGTTTGACAGCGACAGGTACCATTTGAAGTGAATTCTGCGCAGGGAACCTTGTTGTCATTAAGCGTGTTTAGAGCGGTGGGGGGGTTTCGGTCCCGTGTACCGCTGCAGATGCTACGTATAGCCCAAGAAGAAATTTTCTGCGGAAAACAATTCCACATTTTCCCCACCAGATGTCGCCCGACGTCAAAGTCCGAACTGTCTTTTGGAACACCTGCAATTTACTGCACACGCACATCTGCAGTTCACTGAAGGTACACGAGGATACGTGTGCGCCTTCTTACAGCTGTTACCAATCAATAGGTTTAACACTTGGCTTCCTTGGAATTGTTTAATTCCATGTAAAGAGCCCTGGCCCTGAAATCCTAAAGCAGATTATTCAACATCTTTACTAAAGGTAAATGCCAAACTAGGGAAGCCAGAAGGATGCTTGAGAACTGGTCTATTTTGTATCCCAGTGAAGAGCCCGGTTATGTGAACACGTTGTAAAATGATCCCTCATAAGGTAGAGAAGAGAGAAATGCAACCAACACACTGGACTTCCTTCTATAAATAGTCACCCTCCCCATCTCTACACATACACCCTACCCGGTCACCCTCCCACACCAATACACGCAAATCCCCAACACACACAAGCCGAGATTAAAACAATAATCTGCAACTCTGTTCCTAAATCCTGATGTAGGCTCCCAAATAAGCAGGCACATTTCTCAAAGGTCCCTGCACTCTGCTGATTCAAGGGGAGCTGTTGGGAGAAGGGCATTTTTCAACATCCGCCCACTTTTCGTTAGGAGCTGATTTGAGGCTCTGTTTTTCAGAGTTTGGCCTAAAACCCCTCCTGTATATACATATCTATTTTCTCTATCCGCCTGCTGGCCGACATTCAAACTGCTCCCTACACTCAGGGGCCAGACCTCTCCTACTTTTATTGTACTAATCTAATTACATGATTTAATCTCAGGTTTACTCCACCCTGAACAAGTTAACAGTGGAATCAAGTGCCTGCAGTGCTGCATTGCCTCTGACTCAACCCAAAGCTAATATTTTTGGTGGTACAATTTCGCTATGATTAATACACAGATTGCTCAGCCATCATGTTTTGTCCTGCTATAGCCAAGAACTGCACCTTATAACAATGATCACACCAACCCAAAACTGAAATATTGTCTCAAGACCAAATATTTGTTAATGATGTATGAAGAAACGGAGAGATAACAAAATAGGCCTGCTACATGTTGGATTGTAGATCATTTTAGAACCTGATTATTTTATTAAATGATCTAGACCTTGAGTTAAAAACCTTAACTTTTGTTCCTGGTCTCAGACTGGCATGTTATATAATGTTTATTTTTTAAAGCGTTACTGAGTGTGTGTGGTTTTGGGTTTTTTTGTTTTTTGGGTTTTTTTTAAGCAAAAGGTATTCCTGTCATCTGAGTACTGGGGGGGGGGGGGGCTTTGTGAAATGAGTTTGTTGGGTCTCAGTCCAGTTCCTGTAGGAAGGGTGTCTGCATATCAAAAACCCGCCTTCCCAACCAGGCCCTCTGGTTGGCAGGCTCAGCAGAGAGTTAAACTGCGTGTCTCAGGAACACGGACCTTGGATATGGTCCCTCCAGTTCAGGGAGGGACTTGGTAGCTAGGGGGCAGCAAGGACAATGCCATTGTCCTCGCTGTAGCTTTTCTATGGATCAATAGGGAGTTTAGTTTCCATTGCTATCAACTCAGCACCCTGCAGGAACGGGAGAGTCACTTTAAATGCACTATGAGATACTTTAGGAATAATGAGAGACCATTCGTGTACGTAATACAGTCCAGCCATGGTAAATATCCCTGTGTATCCAAACCCAAGTGGTTTTATTCAGTGCATAAGATTAAAGTTGGTGGTGTAGGTAGCTAATGATGATGCCGTGATGGGTTGGAATACCACACTTGAGACCTACTTTAGATAACCCTGACAGCGCTATAGAGGTGCACGTGGAATTGAGTGGGCCACTGAAAAGTTCCCACCTTTCACATGGAATGTGATGAGCTGCTTGATTTGTTGGACTGAGACCCAACAAACTCATCACAATCCAACATGTAGCACATGATCAAACTATGCAATGGCTTCAGATGGGAAATAAACAATTATTTCATAAGTCAAAAGTAAGAGGTGAGCAGCATTTAGAGCTAAGGCTGGAATCCCATTCTGAACGACACCCCTCATTGTCCCTTCTGTTTCTGCCCAGGATGCAGAGGCAGGGTCTGTGGCTTTCTGACTCTGGGTTTTTAACT